>NC_060207.1:228565000-228869000 GCF_021130785.1 Homalodisca vitripennis
TCTAAAACCGGGAAAGTACCGATTGGAAATGCTTAACTGGCTAACAGTGTGGGCTTCAGTGGAGCCTTCAGCCGAACCTACTTATATCGCATAATAAGATTGCATAGTGTAGTAATATTTCAATTACCTCATTGCAAAAATGGTTATGAGAACATAGAGTACAATTTAGCCCGGCTGTTACTGAAACAACAGTATCCCGGTAATAGGTAACCACTGAATAACCTGTTGTTGACACTAATACTGCAGATCTGTAATGGCAGCAAGTGGAGTACTTAACTTATGCACGTTTTATTTGTGCCAGACACGTTTATCCTTCAAAAGTAGTAAAAAAGTAAGTACATGTTATACTGTTTGGTTTGTTATATTTTATAAATACATATCCTAGATTGGTTTTTATTCACAATAACATTATTACTTATCATACTGTAATTTTAAAGGTGAGACTTCAATAATCGGCCTACATATTTGTTATTCAAATGCCATTGTCAAACGATTCAGTATATTAACCAACTTCGATATTACATTATAATTGTACAACAAGAATTATTATACATTACAAAAAAAACTAACTTAACAGTAGTATTAAAAATAACAAAACCAACTTTAACCTGGACAACATATTAGAGATACTTGACAATACTTACAGCTTATCCAGATAGCTGTAACCAACCACTTTGGTAAATATTAAGATCAGCGACTACCGCTCCGATCCCTGAAATTTGTTTGCATACTAACACAGGTTAACGTAATTTCACCGAAAAAAATAGTCCCGATTGTCGCTAACATATAAAAAACCCGTTTTTCGGCAGTACAATGTTGGCAATACAAAACACATAAATAACATGATTTTCGACAATCAAACTAAAAACAATTGCCGACCATGGTCGTTTTGATGAGTTGACAGTTGTAGTCACGTGACAAACAGGAAAGTTTCTGATTGGCCGGGCGGATCACGTGACCTATAGGACGGCTTCGATTGACCGCCAGACGTCAACAAACAAACCCACATGGACAACGAATAATTAGTGAAGTTGAATTAGTTGTTATCGAGTTGAGACGAGTGCCTCCGGCCATAAGCGCGAGCTTCGGGCCGAAGGTGCTGCCGAAGCCCGCGCTGATATCAAGGAAAGAAAAACATCCCTCGAGATAGTACCTATCAGTAAAATATTAAATTCTAGAGGGGCTGATCAGAAATAAATTGAATTGTAATGGAAAGGTACTGCCGAAAAAACGGGTTTTTATATGTTAGCGACAATCGGGACTATTTTTTTTTTTTTTTGTGAAATTACGTTAACCTGTGTTAGTATGCAAAAAATTACGGCGATCGGAGCGGTAGTCGCTGATCTTAAGATTTACCACCTCTTTTGTGAAATGGAGGAAAGGATTCTTACCCTACAGAAAGAATTTCTCTGCGCTACAAAAAGTTACAAAGATAGTCTGCTAGACAGTTTACCGATATTACACTCCTCAACCTCTACGACCGCTAGTCAAGAACTTTCAATCTCATATTCATCACCATTTTGAAATCTCCAAAAAATAGATATTAAGTTACTAATTGTTTATTGTTTATGTTAGACATTATTATAATTTATCAATACGTCAAAGTCATATGTTAAGTTAGATAAATTGTAATATTGAACTATTAATTTTAAAGAAACAATTGATACATATGAAAAAAAAAAACAACCGAACAATGGGTGTAGGCCGCTTATTAAAGCCTACCCACTTTTAATACAACGTAATTTGGTATAAGTAGTTTTAGTGAGGATTCTTTACTCGATGATTCGATATTATCGTTTGATAAGTCGAATATAAAAAACCGCGTCCGTTTATCGTACTCTACCCAGCAATATATTCTGTATTGTACTGGTACGATAGGCCTATCAGCCACAAAATAAATAATGTAGGTAAGCAAAAACTCAGGACAGATCACCTGAAACTGTCTTGATCTTTAGGATCATACAACTATATCATGTTCTAAAAACAGGACATTGACCAAAAAGGTTACTTTGGTTAGTTGAAATTTTTCTGGTTTCATTCCAAAATGAAAATAAAAAAATTAGTTAAGTGCATCACTAGGCCTACTATTCAATTACCAAAATCTCAAGCATAGTTAATCTCTATTGAATTATGGTTTATATAACATTTTAGTCCCTAAAATAATAGTTGAGATCTATAGTTTGTGCAAAAATATGGTCTAGAAATCAATAATACAACAAAAATAAGGACAAATTTGGTTTAAAACCTATTACCTGTCAGGTATGCCGGACTTTCCCATTATACAAATATTGTTATATAAAAAAAGAGTTACGTTAGTGTTATAAAACCTAATCTAATCACTGTTCAATCTAAAATTCACATAACCTAAATATATAAATAACACATCTCAAACAAAACAACCTTCACCTCATGCTTTTTTATAATAGAAATAGGTGTCAACACAACACAATGGATGGCTAGCAGGCATTGGAAGAACCCATGCAGCCTTGTTATACTATAAATATAACTGCGGTTGCCGTGACATTAATAACGAATTTAATAAAAATTATCAGTTGATCAATTATATTCAAATACATTATTAAAAATATTAGTAGATGGAACATTATATGTAATAAACTTCTATTTTTACTATAGTATGTTGTTATTTATTCATTCATTCTAACCGGAAACTCCGTTTACAATGTAAATACAAAGATTATAGTACATTAGTACGTATAAATATCATTGCAAGCCTCTTTTTTCGTAAATAAACTGTTGTTTAGTGCAGTTATGTCAGAGATGTTGTTTAAACTTCGCATTAGTACAGAAGAATAGTTTCTTGCTACTACACTAGTATTACCATTATTAATTGAGATCGCGTTACATTATTAATAAATAATAAAGCCGAACAGCCAGGCTTGCAATTATATCTCGTACTGCAGTCAAGGAAAAAACTAAAAAGAACCTATTATTCAACAAAAACATTTCATTACATAACAATGACAGATATTTGAACTATAATGACTTAAATAATTGGCCACGCAGCTTAACTATATCGAAATAAGCAACGAATGAAAGAGGTACTGAAATGAACAACAATCTAACAGACACAGCACTAGTGGAAGGTGAACTGGAGCTGGGCTAGAGATTCGCATTGATTCTGCCCTTGCTACCATGGCTGAATTAAATATAATTCACGATATGACAAAACAGAAGAAATAACACGTAACATAGAATAAAATAGAAAATAAACTTAACAATAACAATCTATGATATATATATATATATATAATATATATATATATATATATATATATATATATATATATATATATATATATATATATATATATATATACAATAAAGTTATAACATTAATTGGCTGGCAAAAGGTATAGCCATCTTTAAAATGTAAATAAGTGTGATAAAATTACATGGTTACTAGAAATATAGTTAGTTGATGATACTGTCTCCTGGATGAGGGAGGTAGAGGAAGACATGTGCATCAAACGATTTCTGCGGCGATGACGGCTTTTTTAAATGTATCAATTTTTTGAAAGTTTTAATATCACTCAACTGTAGAAATTGATTAAATTTTTATTTATAAATTTAAATTTCTTTCTAGTGTTTCAAATGTTGGTTTCTGGCATATTCATATTCTGGGCGAGTAAAAAGTACACACGAATGTTGAGTTTAGCTTCATTTCACCTTCTGCTTTGTTCAGCGTCTGAAATTTGACATTGTCACACACTTTACTCCTAAAATTTAGAATTTACACCCGTCAAAAGAGGCGGTGACAAAAATTCTTCAAAACGAAATTTTTGTATTGTTTCGACATCAGAAACACCTCACAGTCTGTCTGGTAATTTACATTATGTATGTAGATGCTACTAAAGATAAGACACATAAGAAAAGACAAAACGTTTAACTATTTACTGTCTTCCTAGGCGTAATATTAATTTTCAACAGTTTGATTAATTCTTAACACTTAAGATCCACGATTCATGGCAGGAAACAAAAACAATGTTTTTTCTGTCAGTCAAAGATTGGAAATACTGAACATTGAAAAAATGTATAGAATAATGGGTGTTGCTGAACAGTTTCATAGTCACGGATTGTTGGTAGGCATATAGCCTAAAGCCGTGTCCACACTATGCCGCGGCTGGCTTTTGGCAATGCCGCGTTGGCAAAGCCAACGCGGCAAACCTAGATTTTGGCTTGTCGTCTACACGTGAGTTGGCATTCAGTCGCAAAATGTCTGACGAGGAGGATGTACTAGTTGCTTTAGGCGCGTTTGTAATTATCAATCACGAAAAAAATTGCGTAAACGACGGTTTTGGGTGCGTCCAAGCCTTCAAAGTAGAAGAAAATACGGAAACTAGTGAGTTGATGAAGGATTTGGTATTGGATGATGAAGACGAATTAAATCTCGAGTACAGATATGGATGTGGTTTCAAAAAAAACTTTTTTCGAATGAAAAGTAGTGACTTTGAAGATCTTCTAAATAAGATAGCTCGTATCATCCAGAAACGAGACACGTCCTTCAGAAGTGCTATTCCTCCACATGAACGCCTTGCAGTTACTCTGCGGTTTTTGGCAACGGGAGACTCTTACCACTCGTTAAGTTACACATTCAAGATTTCAAAGCAAATAATATCAACCATCATCCCGACTGTTTGTGAAGCAATTGTCAGTGTATTACAGGATTACATCAAGGTAAGAAAAAATTGTATATTAGAAAAAAACCTTTATTTGGTAGACATGCGTCTCAAGTTCCGAACAAAAACACTCTCCATTACAAATGAAACCCTTATTTACTTAGTTAAAATGAGTATTAAGTTAATTACAATAACAAAAATGAACAAAAGTCTTAACTCAAATTTGAATTTTGAAGAGATGAGGTGTAAAATTCTCTTTTATTTAAATTTTGTAAAATTATTATTACAGGTGCATCAATATATTGTCGATAGAGTCATTGTCCGTATGGGTTGATAGCGAGGAGCTTTATGACTGAATCTGGAGAGTTTTGCCTGTGTGATTCCGTGAAAAGACAGCTGCTCACTACATGGGTTTGGATTGGGACAAGCTGGGTGGCATCGGGACAGAAATCGGTTGTTTGTACGTAGTTCGGTGTTGGGGTAGAATGGCTGTGAGTAACTTCCGCCGATTGGGTTGCCATAGTCGTACTTGCCCATTTCTGCTTCAAACAGAATATTACTAATAAGGTGTTTTGCAATTTTCTGAGCATTTGATGATGGGAGGTCTTTAATACGCAGTCCTACTTGCTCTCCAAAAGATTTGAACTGATCCATACCTTTATGCCGACCTTGGATACTTCTCATAATTGACAGAGCTTCTATCTGTAGCTGTAGTAGTCTTTTTTTTTCTTTTGTGGGCCTCCGCCTGGCCGATCAGACTGTTCCTTTGGCAAACTTACACGTTTTCGAGGCGTTTCTCCACTTGGTCCAGCAAACTTGGTCCTGGTTGACAGTTTGCGATTGGTTTGCAGTATCTCCATCTTTATTTGTATGCTCGTCCTAAAAAAAAAAGGAAAAGATTAATGATTGGATAATGAATAATTGCTATATTGTTGTCATTTTGTTTCAGATGCCAAAAACAGAAGCAGAGTGGAAAGTTATTTCAAAAGAGTTCAATGATAAGTGGAATTTCCCAAACTGTGTGGGGGCCTTTGATGGGAAGCATATTGAGTTGCAAGCACCTATCCATAGTGGCACAGAATATTTCAACTACAAGGGGTTTTTCAGTATAGTTCTATTTGCGGTGGTAGATGCGCACTACAACTTTATCTACGCAAGTGTTGGTTGTCAAGGAAGAATATCAGACGGAGACGGATGTGTGTTTAGTCACACAACATTCAGAGATTGTCTGAGGAACAACACAATGCATCTTCCTCCTCCTACTCCTCTTCCTGGAAGAACAGATAAAACACCGTATGTTTTTGTGGCCGATGATGCTTTTCCTTTATCGAAGCACATCATGAAACCATATCCAGGTATTCAAAAAAAGGACTCTAAAGAAAGAGTGTTCAACTATCGGTTAAGTAGAGCACGTAGAGTTTCTGAGAATGCATTCGGCATAATATCCTCTGTGTACCGCATACTACAAAGACCTATGCTATTAAAAACCAGAATGGGCTACGCTGGTGGTGTTGGCAGTACTTTATCTGCACAACTACTTGAGGAAAAGTAATTCCAAATCAGTGTACAACCCCGTGGGAACATTCGACTCTGAGTGCTCAAACTACAGGTGAGATCAATCCAGGACATTGGAGACAATCCCCTTCAAATCAAGCTTTTGGTCAACATTCTCGAACTTCAAGAAGAAGCACTGATGAGGCACAAGCCACTAGAAAAGAATTTGCAGACTTCTTCGCTTCCCCCGGCTGGAAAAATTATCCTTTCAAACAAGAAAATAATTAGCCCTAACTATGTAATATGTGTTTGATATGAACGTAAAATATAATTACTAATACTTACTGTGTCAATATATATTTACCTGCGTGATTGTGTCCGTCCGTTTTCGTTAGGTGTATTTCGATCCTGGAGAAATAGCATGTTGTTATAGCAAAACCATTTACTCTTGTACACATCAGAATTTCCCGCACCAGACTTACTTGAGTCTCTCTCCTTTTTTATTTCACGTAAAAAATGGCACACTAGGTTTTTAATTTTTCTTTTCCACTACTGCTTTGTCAACACCAAAAACATCTGCTATTTCTTGAAGAGCATCTTGTTTCTTGTTTCTGTCTTTGTACCCTTTCAAACGACAGTCCCACAGAACAGGTTTATCACGGTAGAGCTCAATAAGTTGACACACTTTATCGTTCGTCCACTCCATGACTGTACTCGGCACTGTCTCAGCCACAACTGAACCACGTGCATGCCGCGTGAAGCCAACGGTTGGCTCGTCCCCACTACCGGCTCTCACCGGCTTCCTTTGATGGAGACCGACACTAGAGCGATTTTCGTTGGCAAACCATTGGCTCAGCGGCATATGCCAACGGCCACGTCTTACATTGCATTGGCTTTGCCAACGCGGCATTGCCAAAAGCAACCGCGGCATAGTGTGGACACGGCTTAATACTTGAGAATGCCACTCAACGTTAAACATAATACAGTGAATGATTCATGCAACTTTATGGGCTCTCAAACACCGGCTTATATCAACACAATAGAAAGGAGTTTGTATGAAATGAGTGTAGTCATACCATAAGGACTTCGTGCCGATCACTTCACATTGTATTTTGCAGTAAAATTATATTCAAAGTAAAATATCCATTGGAATAGCGGCTACATCGTTTTTTTAACTGAAGCAGCTCTCTTTTACAGTGAAATTTTGGACATTTGTCATTTTTAAGCGATACACGAAATCAGTAACACTACGTTTCGAGATCTACAATTATAACTCAGTCAGGTGGATAACTAACCTAACACATAACTACAAAATTGATGTATTGGCCCGCCCATATACTATTTATATAAATATAATTAGAGTATTGTTAGTTTTATTTTTTTAATTGACATTTGTGTGATTTACATAATATTATAAACTACTTGTTATGTAATTAATCTCTAGCCTAAACTAAACTAAGGTGTTTAATTTGGTGGTAGAATATAGTGTGTATATACTGAAACTATTTCATTGCTCATGCCTTAATCATAGACAATTATTGTGAAATGCTTTCCGTACTGTGATGGAAAATATGTTCCACGCTTTAAAATATACATGTCAAAACTAAATATTATATGCATTTGTGATGTTTAGTTATATGTAGTTTAGTTAAATATTTGTAATCATTCGATCCGTTGCCTGATACTTTTTCGATCTGTTACAAAGACAATTAAGTGGTTAATTTATCAAGCATTGTAATTTAAAAGATATAAATATTAAAATATCCATTCATCCCCTATTTAGACGACCACTCCTCTAATGTGTAAACAATGAAAAATTGCGTAAAAAGTTTATGCTAAAAACAAAAATCTTACAGTTGTTCAAAGAACCCATTAAATTATTTTTGGAATTTGAGTGTTAGTTTATAACGTAATTGGCAGTTGGTACCAGTCTACTCAGAGATACATACGCGTACATGAAGTACAATAGTAGAAAGTTTAGATTCGGAAACCATTATGGATGGAGTCATAGAAGAGGGAGTTTTTGTTCGTAATGAATATTTCTAGGCTTAACATAAAAGACCTTATGTAAACAGATTTTATCAAGAGCCACATATGAACTCTAAAACTGACACAAGTACATATAACTAAACTTATTAATTAATTAAACATACTTTAACAACGCTAATAACAACAACAAGAAGATACATAATTAATATCATTCGTTTGCACGTAGGCCACGCTAGTTAATGTTAATTTAGGGCAAAAAGAAACAGCAACACTTTACACTTAAAAGAAATTGAATGTAATAAATTATGAATACATCTGACATCAATGTTTTTAGAAAATATGTAGATTTGTTATAATGTTATTGTTTATGTTGTCACACTACTTCATTGAATAATTTCCTAGTACCAATAGCACATCACAATCTTTAAACTTAATAATGAAATTAATAAATGTATTTTGTTATGTAAAGAGAAAATTACAGTTAGAAAAACAACCCATAGAATAAATTAACTTAATGTTTCCAAGTCAAGGGTGCTGTTTTCGTGGTCCAATCCATTTTTTAGATATAATATCGTGACAGAACCCTTGCGGGAAGATTAATATTGAATTAGTTCTTAAGTATTTTTCGTGTATCTGATATAATGAACTCGTTTAGGTATTTCATTTTTATGTGACCAATAAAGCAACCACAAGTTATAGAATTAAGGCAAAGGAAATATATAATAAATGAGTGATAAAAAGCATTCAATATTCAATTAGGCTTTTTGATTTTCATATGTATTACCTACCATTACAATATTGGCAGCTAAAAGAATTAATAAAATATCGTCAGAAAATAAAAATGTTTCAGAATACTTTAATTGTTTCTGTAAGAATTTAACTATATAATTTCATCTATATTAATTCTCTCTTGTAATCTCAGAAGTATTAACTTATACTTCTTCCGAGTGGTTCAATAAAGATTTTAAAATGATTTTTATCCTAAAATGCTATGCATAGACTCTGCAATGAAACTGAAATATGATTTTATTATAAGTTCAAGTGGCTCATGAGGCAATGTAAATTGTTGGTAAATGAATATGCCAATTCTTATAGTTCGGAATCAGTAATAACAATGTTAAGGGGTTTTAGTCCCACATCAGAGACACCAAGTCTACCACAAACTCATCTAGGATGGCTTTAATGACATTAGCACTAATTAACTTTAAGTGTGTTGTTATAACCAAGTCAATTAAGAAGCACTCATCAAATTATCTTCGACTATGAACTATCTGGCACTGTACTGAAAAGAGTTACCAAATGACTTGGGAGTAAGTGTCACCCGATCTAAGCTTGAGTGAATGAGAATATCTCCCACATCTCAAGTATGAGTGAGGATAATGACGTGTCCAGTGTTATAGATTTGTAGGACTTCATGTATTACTTTAAAGAAGTGCTTTAGTAGAGTCACTGCTCCCAAGAATTGACAGAAATGACTCTGGTTTCCGAATTGTTGCTAAATTCTTTTCCATACTGACTCACACATTTTCACCCTATTTACTCCCATTGTTATATAGGTATTATTTATTTCATAGTATCTAATGCATGTCATCTTGCAATTAATTATGGCTAAATGAATGCAAAGTGGGTTTAACGTTAAAAAAAAAAAACAGTTTAAAAGATTACAAAAATCTTATGTTTCAAGTGTTTTAATGTTTATCCTTAAGTCAATGATTACTCACAGTATTCAAAAATCTTATACTAAACCATTCACAGTGATAGAAGCTAAATGTTGTGATTTACATTTCTCCTAGCACAGTGTGGCACAGGATTGGAGATAACTACTATTGTGATTGAATAACAAAACTAATAATAGTGTACCTTAAGGCTCTATGAGTTAATCAAAACCTGCTTTTAGCAAATCAAATTAAAAAATGTTTATAGGGTTACCATACCAACGTGTTGTTTAGGTTGGTGCAGCAGGTTAATCAAACAGGAAAAATCATTTTTGTATGATAGGTTATAATGGACGGTAATATTTGGTTATCTCGTATAAAAAATGCTGAAAAAACATCTATTATTCAAGAAGGTAAGTTAAGTAAAATGAGTTTATTGATTTATTGTAATTTCATAACCTAAAACTGTTCGTCTGGCATAATCAATACGTTATACATTTTTTATATTTGAAATTATACTCATTAAACAGATAATAACCGTTTCCTGGATTGGCAAATGTTTATAGGATCAACTTGAAACCATGATCTGTTGTATTTTAGTGCAAAGTACCAAACAATTGTTAAGAATAGTAATATTAATGTTAAGGAAAGACATAATGAAAGCTAAGATTTTAACCAAAAAATCGGATTGACACTAATAAATACTATTATGTCCACGAAACTTACTTGACTGCCATACTTATATGATAGCCTACCGCCCTGCTCGAGGATTTAGAACCACCCTACCCAAGAGCTAACTGCCCTACCTGAGGGCTTACCACCCTAACCGAGAGCTAATATTTCTACCCGAGAACTAAATATTCTACTCAAGAGTCAATTGCCTTACCCGAGGATTTAGCACCCTACCCAAGAGCTAAATGTCTTAGTCAAGAGCCAGCTACTCTACCTGAGGACTAACCTTTCATAATAGAGAATTAAATGTAATTAAACAATGCTCTTCTCAAGAACCAACCACCCTTCCTGTGGATTTCCCTCCCTTTCCAAGAGAGATTTTCTCTCTTTAAGGAAAAATTTCTTATTAGTTTATTAAGCATCTCCTCAGTTTTATTGAATTAACCTTGCTATTCTAGTTACTTATGAAGCACTTTCCGTTTAAAGAATTGAAAATATGTGAAGTGGGTTTTTTTAATTAATACCCTTGAATTCAATTATTTGTTTAATATGCCTACTTAACATTCTTACACAAGCATAGGATGGCTAGCTTAAAAAATTTAGTATGATTTTATTATAGTCTTTTGTAAGTTGGTTATTGTAGGGGTGGCCATAATCAATACCTCGTATTCTGCTTACACATAATAATCAGAGGGCATCAAGTATACAAATATTGATTTTTTTTACTTCATACCGTATTATTAAAAAGAAATTCGTTATTTTGGTATTATCCGGAGGCCACTATTTTTAGATTTTAACCTGATACTTATATCATGTATCATGTTTTGCATGTGTAGAAGCATTTCTGGTTTTAATTAATTATTCCGTCCCCGTAGCTGAGACTCCTATGTTTCCCCGATCAAATAAATACAAAAACATCTAGGTATCGTATGTGTCTAGCCCTAGTTCTATACTTCTAGTCTAAGATATGTGCAGTGCCGTATTAGAGTTTGCCTTGTTGTTTCTGCGAACAATATTCATACTTAGGACTGAGAAGTCTACTTCCATTAAAAGGTGTGTACTTCCGGCCGTTTAAATTCATCACAGTTGTTTTAGTCAGTGTCTTATTGCCCCGATCAAAAAACTATCCACATATGTAGCTCTTGGAAATCTACTTAAATTAGAAAGTGTCTACTTCCGGCTCTTGTAATCCGCTTTCGTTGTAAGATATTTCCAATGTTATACTTGAGTTTGCCTTGTTATCCTGATGAAGAAATTATACGTACATACGTAGGACTCAAAAGTCTATTGAGGAAAGTTAGGTTATATCTCTAATCTATTTTAGTAATTGGCTGTTTGTGTTTTAGGAAAAAGAAAATTCCACTACAAGTTCCCAGACACAGAAGAGATGGTTGAGGAGTACAGTCTGGATACAGGAGTGTTGCTCCGCAGGGCTTGGAAACGTAAGAGCAAGATCAGAGGTGCGGGAGACTGGGAGGTGGAAATAGGAGACCCTGAGCCTCAGTTTGGTGCTTTGGATGACATAGGCATAAAGGAAAACAGCAGTGCTGTAAGTTTCTGTCGGAAATACCTCACTGGAATCGAATGTCCTTTTTGAATATACACATACTATTGTTTATTCGTTACAAGTAGATACTTTTAAATGGCTAACAGAATTTTGAAATTTGCCATTATTATATGTTACAAAAAGAACAATACGCAATACATTTAGAGAATTGAAATCCATCCTCTCCTTCAGGGATCGAAATATTTTTAAACCAATTGTTGAATCAAAGCTTTCATGAAAAAACTAATGTGATATTTGTTTTCACAAATTAATGTTAAACAACATTATCTAAAAATGTTTAACTGACTTGTGAAAAAAGGTGAAAGGTAAAGGATGTTTTATTTTACCAAGTGAAGTTAGGGTTAAAAAGCCTTCTCTGACACTTCACTGGTACAAATAACACACACAACTTGGCACTTTACTTGTTTAGTGCAATTAAATAGAGTTATACCAGGTTTGGTTGCAGTCAGTTATAAAATTAAGGTATGCTTTTCAGTTCTGTTCAAGAAAATTTGGTAGCTTTGATAAAAGTATTCCCTTTTGAAATCTAAATTGTAATGCTTCGTTGATCAGCTTTGTAAACTTTTTCATTCTATTATACTCGTATCATCTTGCAAAATTATGTATATACGAGTAATTGGATTTGGAAAGTCGAAATCTCTTAAATCTAAGTTAATATACTTAACTTACCGACATTGACAAAAATTTTATTTCTAATACACCAGTTCATTGAAACAAGATCTTCAACAAGTGCTGCTTGCAAAATATATACATATATATTTATTTTTTTTAATAATTTAAATAAATAAAGCCAATATCACCCATGGAAACCTGAATTTGTCTCTTGAAACCTCTTTGTAATTAATTGCTAATAAAAATATAAAACTAAGAGACAGAGGAAACCGAGCGTTGCAGCACACCGACTATTATGGGTAGAATAGGACTCAGGCGGCCCCGCACCCGCTTCTCTCTGCCAGACAGGAAGCTGCGAAACCAATCGAACGCCACACCTCTTATTTCAGCTGCTTCCATTTTATACAGTAAAATATTGAAATCGGGGTACTTAAACGCTCTTTCATAATCAATGAAAAGACCTGTTGTTTTGTTATCCTTTAAAAAACATTATACATTATATTTGTGAAATTCATGAGAGCTAGAGGTGGGTTGTTGCAACTGGAACTGCGTAGTTAAGACATTCTGTAACTGGAACAGTAAGATAAGAGAAAAGTAAAAGGTCGCACTGGAACTGTACGTGTCTTAACTCTTAGGCTTACGCCCCTGATTTCCTAACGAATATCAATGTCTCCGGTTCACACTGCGCCGAAACACTACTTTCACAATTATTTTCTTGAAATATTTTGGACTGACCATGGAAATTCATATTCAGTTAACCAATGTTAAATCGAAATTTATTTCAAGTAGATAATTATGTAAGCAATGTTTTAACACGGTGTGAACCAGAAGACATTGATGTTAATGTACAGATATGTTCATTAAATGTGTATCATGGTAAAAGCCTTTTAATTTAATTGTACAAGTTGTCTACGCTTGTAAAAATTAAATTAAACTATCAGTGTTGAATACGGGTGGATTAGGTTCTGGAAGGGTTATAATTATAAAAGATGAGCAGAAACTTTTTAAGGAACTCTGTCATTAGAGCAATTGCTAAAAGAATTCTTGTGATCTAACATCTAAATTATTTTCGTTATGCATACAAATTTCTAATTCCTCCTAGGATACCTTCAATATATAATTTTGGGTGGGTTTGCATATAGTTCTTGTTACTACTAGTAATCATTACATTTTTTTTATCATAAATTTCCTTTGGACATAAGATGTTGGAAGCTAGACAAAGTGATGGTTGTTTAACACCCCCTCTGATTCGCAGGAGTAATTGAGGTCCCATCCTGTAAGAAAATTCAAGAATTCCAATTAAGATAGGGATCTATTGTAATTTGTACTCTCTACACTGATGTAGTCTAAACTGTTAAACCGGACTTTGTTTACAGCCATACGTTACGAGGAGGATAACCAAAACCAGTTTAGAGTGGAGAATTCGAAACCTACCGTATCCAGTAGGGACCTACTCTGTCACTGCTGAGCCTGACGAGAAGTGCCTGATCGTGAGGACAACCAATAAAAAATACTATAAGAAACTACCAATACCAGAGCTCGAGAGGGTAAATCTAGTCCCAGTTCAAGACAACATTTCGTTTTCCCATAAATTCAATACTCTCATAATAGTGGTAAGTTTGATTCATTTTTACCTGTTTAAAATTCTTTAAAAAATAATTTATCTTGTCCCTTGTTTCAGTAAATTTTACAAGATAGTTTTATTAATTTAGAATCTTTTTAGTAGTCAGTTATTTAAAGTGTACAATACTAGAGGTAAGAATTTAAATTAAAGATTGATTATGGAATAACAGAGACGAAAGTTTAAGAACATGTTTAGGAATTTACCACGTAGGCTACATAGAACAAACCTCATATGTTACCTATAAAATGTTACCTATCTTACCCATTGCACATTTAATAAATTTATAAACTTAAACTTTATTGGTGAATGTGTGTGGAGAGAGAATGGTTAAGAAAATTTGTGTAGTAATATGCTAGATTGAGTCAAGTTTAAAAATATAATGAATATATGAATTGATATATAACGTAATATAATGTTATTATTTTGCCATTTGGTGTCAGTAAAATTCAGTTTTGTTGTTCAAGTGTTGGTTGCTTCATGTACTCTTTATAGGATTTTCTTTAACCTCTTCAGAACTGAGTAAATAATTAATTTGTAACAATAACACGTACATTTCGTCAAACATTTCAAACTGTAGTCGTAACACTACTGTAGTTTTGACTTCTAATCAGTCATCTTCAGGGGTTATTTGTTACACTCCCTTCTCACTTCAGCTTCCAATGAAGGTACTTGTCATTGTTATTAGTCTGTTCACAAAGACTATAAAATGTGGAAAATAAAAATGTATTTTACTCAATATCACAAGATAGACGCAGCATACTCTTCTCAAAGAAACATTTTTACGGTTATAGATTTACAAACCTGAAGCACTTAAGACATTTTATTAAATAATCATTGAGGTAATTGTTAAATTAACCTTATCAATGTGATGAAACATTTTTCAAAAATTATTTAGCTGTAATTTTGATCAAGGTAACAGGTAAGTAATGGCTTCTTATTTGTATCTACTTAAATGAATTTGTTTGGTGAAATTCTCAAACCTTCTTCATCACTGCTCCGTTCACAAACAGCTGACTTCTATGTTCATATCAGACAGAATTTTTTTATTGAATTCTTGTATCCAAAAAGTGAAACGCCCATTCACATTCATAAACGGCTGTAAAATGAGTACAGTTATTTAATAGTGGAATGGATTTCTCCACAAAAGACAGTCTAATAAACATCACTCAGCTAATTTTCAAACAATTGCAGTGCTACCACCTGTTGAAACGAAAAGTTGCTAGAGCAGTGGATTGGGGAATAAGGTTAAATAGTTTTGCTAAACTCAATTGTCTTTACCTATGTAATTGATTTGAGCAAAAAATAATAGAATATACTTACTAATCATTGTATATTAATCACAGTTTATTACATTAAGTTGCCTTGCACTTATAACTCAAGTATTAAAATTATTGTTGAATAAAAATACGTTTTAACCCTTTGCGATTGGTCGTCGACTATAGGTCGACCGCTGCAGTTTCGCTGAACGCTCGCATGTCGACAATAGGTTGACCGGATATTAACTAACAGAAATTAAATACAACCTGAGGACTGTCGAAGCAATTTTTATTGAGACCTCAAAGGGTTAAAGTTTAAATAATTCACTTCTTGTCTGTTTCAGTACAAAAAGCCAGTTCAAGTGATAGAACTAGAGCAACATGTACAAGAGGAGCTGAAGTCAGTTGCTGCCTTAAAAGACGATCAGTGTAAACCTAGTTAAAATAAATATTTTAATTCTAGGAGTAGTTTATTTTTTACGTCCTGAAATAGTTTTGCCACCTTTTAGACAAGGAGCGGAGAGCCTGTTGTATAAGCTCACAACCTAATTTTTCACGGAATCAATAGAGGAATTTCTTTAAGAAAGAAACTGATTGTGCCACTCTAGTTTGGTGGAAGTCAAATGAAAGAGTATCAAAAGAGATTTTTTTCACAAACTATACTTTATACATAAACATACCTAAAACCAACGTTATACTTGTAAATAATCTTTAAACAAGTATGAATTAACGATACGAAAACAAAATATTTGGTTGAAAAAGGGGACTGTCGGCCTTTTTATCTTGTTAGTTTACGGTTATACTTTTTTATAATTTATTTGCGTTATAAAATGTCAGGGGTGAGATTTATCTGATGTTTCTTTGCCAGTAACAGCATGTAAACCTTTTGAGTTAAAGAGAGTTTGAATGTTACTGCTTCAACTGCATGGGTGGACCCTCCTTCCTTTGGGATTCCAGGTCAGAGTTATCTTCAGTTCAGTTTGTTTATCTGCAAGTCAACTTCCTTCCAACATGAATACACACAAGAGGAAGGTAACATTCGGTTATCCTGTGTCGTGCCAGTTGCCGTGGGTGTTATTCATAGGAAATTACTAAGGTGTGAGAAGCCTTTAAATATATTATTTTTGTTTGTCCATAAAATCCTTGAACCTTTCATTCTAATTAGCCGCAACCATTTAGTAGGTGATTCCTCCTCCTTTACTTGCCTACAGGAGTGATAAGAGAAATTGTAGAATCCTGACAATATAATAGAGGAAAAATATTTTAGACTCTCAAATTTTCAAATTATTTAATACTTCCTTACCTTCAGGGGTTTTTCCTCAAGTATTTAACCCTTAGAGCGTCCATCATATTTTATAAAATGCTCAACTGTTTTGTGAGTTTTTGCAGACTGTTCTTGTTAAATTTATAATAAAATCTAAATAGTAACTTAAATATAGTGTTATTGTATACTGATTTGTTTTTGCAAAGAACTGTGCTTTCAGACTGTGTAAATATGAAGTTAGAAATAACAATTTCTTAGTTTAGAAATTTAAAAAAAGTTAAATAAAAACAAAATTTGCAGTAAATTATGCACATGTTTTTAAATATTACACGTATTCAAAATTCGGAATAGCCAAATTGTAGGACATTTTGTCCTGAAGACAGAAGTGTATAATGTTCAACTGTTTATATTAATAATGTTTTCCTGCTTGCGGTAGTTAAATAACACATTGATATAACAATGTTCTTACTTTTTATATTATACTAAATATAGTAGCAATACAACAATTTCGAATAGACTACTTGTAGCAAATTGCCACGAACACAGAAATATACATTGCTGTAAGTTCTTTTAGTAATTCATAATATTTACCTATATAGAGGAAAGTCAAACTAGTGATTGTTTTATGAAAAACAAACAATATTTACATGCAATAATATCATTTCTTACAATTAGTAACTACATAACAACAAATTAACAAAGACAAAATAGACTTTAAATAGCGAAATTCACAAGTTTGTATCTAAGCAACAACAAGCAACGCAAACACACTTCACTGGAAACAATAACTGATGAAAATGATGTAGACTGATGTTTGGCACAAAGTACAGTACAAGAAATTGAAAGACCTCTTAACACAAAGAAAAACTCATGGGTTTTCGAACGGTTTAGGTTATAATGAGATTTGAGCAGTATTAGAGACGGCAATATGAGTTTAAAGACATGAATGTTTATTATCAAAATCTTTTATGATGACGTTTAGTGAAAGTCCGAGTCGTCAAAAATATTGATGATGTACGTTTGGAAGGTTATAAAAACTTTTTTCTGATCCATAAATAAAGGATAAAAAAATAAGTTTTCAAATTACTGGCCCATCTCTGTCCTTTCCACACTCTCTAAGAGATCCACAACACTTCTTGGATCATCTGAGACACAAAGTAACAGTAGAGACTTGTTTCCAGCAGCATAACAATAGACAATATTCTTTATTAAACAATATCATCGATATATGTTACAGAGTCAAAAGTATGTCAGAATAGATGGATGTCTAGTCAAGTCAAACATTGTCATTCCATGAGTAGAATTCCCCAAGTGTGTAGAAGGCCTGATTCTGTAGCCAATGGTAAAGGATAACTCTTCATGGTTCTTGTGTTGTCATCTTTCAGGTAGGCAGCTTGTTGGACAGCTTCATTCCAGCATAGGATGGTTTTTTTCAAATAAGGCAGTTTGGTGAATAGGGAGTGTATAGTCTCCTGCTTGTCTGGTGAAGTGATTGTGCAGATGCCTTTGTTTAAGAGGATCCTCGGTTCTGCAGTGTATAATGGTTTCCAGGAT
The DNA here is from genome assembly GCF_021130785.1 of Homalodisca vitripennis. Lineage (NCBI taxonomy): Eukaryota > Metazoa > Arthropoda > Insecta > Hemiptera > Cicadellidae > Homalodisca > Homalodisca vitripennis. The sequence continues at coordinate 228,583,325 of NC_060207.1, forward strand.
GTAGATGGAAGTCACTGTCAATAATTTCCAGTCTTTAAATAAATTTCTGCAGCTCTTTCTCTCTGGGTCATATTTTCTGCCATTATCCTTGGTGTTTTCCTTTGCATAATTAAGACATGGTTTCTTTTTAGTTAGATTTCTTTCTGAACCAGTGTCTGGCGGGGATCTGGTATGGTTGAAGGATTAACTGTTACCATGGTTGCTTTGTGTTTTTGTTTGTTTTTTTTTTGTAGTTATTGTGGATGAACAAGTCTGTATATGTTATTTTCTGTGATATAATTACTATGGTTGGATATGGATCTATAATTGTGCAACAGTTTTTTTTAGGGAGACACTAACTTATCCTTTGAATTGCCTCTGTAAGTTTTTGTAGTGCTTCTTGTTAGTTGAGAAGAAGGAGAATGTTCTGTGAGTGGTTGGGGTTTTGTCACTTGTTTCTTTGATAGGGCTTCACTTTGGGTATGTTGTCTGATAGGACAATGGGAATTAAAAGTTATACCCAGTTCTTGGACAGTAACCAATATTTCAACTTGCTGGGACTTCAGTTGGGTGATCAATAATGTTGGGAACTTAATATTTTTAAGTTGTCAGTCTGAGATGAAATATCCTTGGATACTTTTAAGCAGACTGTCAACGCATTTATCAATAGTGCTAATGGTATTGATTATTGAATTCTGTTGGCCTCTTATTTGAGCAGGTCCCATTATTATGTATCGAGGTTCATAACAGAAACTTTGTCAAACTTGGTAACAAGTAAGCGCAATGAGCATTTACCTATTACAAAGGGCATGCTAAACAATGCATCAGAAACAAAGTGTATTTTTTAAAAGGGTCAATGAATCCAACAAGTGCAGATATTCGATATTGCAGTGATAATGATATTTATTAGATACAAAATTCATATTATTTTAAAACTAAAAACCAAAGAAATAGTAGAATACAGCAAACAAGGATTGGAAAGAAATGCCATAATCTGTATTACATAGGTTTTATGCATGCTTTCCAAGGACAAAAGCTGGGAGTAAAAATGAGTATACAGACAATATGGTCCCACACATCAGGCATTGGTGTTGTTTTTGTAATCCTATATATCATAGATGTGGAAATATGTGCTTCTATCATGCACTATGGTGTATCATTAAATTGAAATTTTGTGTGAATATAGTTTAAACAATGAAATAATATTTATAGTTATTATTGGCTGAGTTAGCAAAACCTATCACTTGAGGATCTAGAACAATTTCATTTCTGTTCGCACAGTATCTTGAAAATGAATTGACACTTGAAATTTTGCATTAAACTTCATTTCTATATAGGCAAGATTGAATTCTATGATGGTGCATGTCCATCCATGGACTTTTACTGAGCTTCATTGATGTGTATTACTCAGTAAACTGGCACAATGAAATAAGCTAGTTTTGGAATTTGCTCTTGGAAGCTCAGTGAAGCCTGTTACATGATACATTGTGTGGTGTACTCATACCTTCTTATAGATGGAGCTCCATCATATTACATCATAGATACTCAGTGGAAAAGAGCTATAAACTCAGGACTGAGGTGAATTCTACAATTATTCAATCTAATACCTTTGATTTCTCATTGATGCTCATAGAAACACATTTTCTCTTCAAGACACTTCCATTTCAATTATTAAACAGGGATTCAGAGATGTCAATGTGATTGTCACGAAGCTTAAAGATGAGATATCAACCGCTCTTACCAGAGAATGAGGAATTCCTCAAGGAAATGTGACTGTCACGAAGTTTAAAGATGAGATATCAACCGTGCTTGCCAGAGAATGAGGAGTTCCTCAAGGAAGCATCTTAAGACCTATACCCTTTAATCTGTATACATCGCATTCCCTTCTTGTGTTCAGAACTGCACACCACATTATTACACAGATGTTTGCCAGCTGCATTTATCTTATGATCTTGATCTGCTATAGGATGCCACTTCTCAAATAAATGTTGGCCCAAAGAGAATTTTGATTCTGGTCAGCTGAAAATTGTCTGAAAACCTCATCAATATAGACAAATGCTCTGTGTTACATCTAGTACCACAAAATCATACACAGACTCTCCATGAGAATGTTATAAGAGCCACACTTGGCAGTGAGCATTTATTAATCTGTTAAAAGGTTAAGACTCTCAGAGTCTTGGACAAAAACCTGTAATTTTCTAACCATGCTACTGGCAATATCCAGTGTGCCATAAGCAGAATGAAAGTCTGTATGGATTTAAAAATGTTTTGCTACTGAAATCCAACTCATCCGGTCTTCTACTCAGCCTATGGGAACAGTATCACAGTTCATGACATCCAGAAAATTCAAAGACTTAAAAACACTACTTTAAGATATGAGGCGTACGGATCATGTGTCACATTATTGCCATCATACTGTTTACATGCTTCCCAACGCTGATGTCTACAAGGTTTTGATCAACTGCATAAACTACAAAACATCAAACTCAAGGAGCCCCAGTACCTGAGTGAGAGACTGCGGTATGGTGTTGAGTGAAGTTTGAGATGGGCCAGAAATGCTACTCATACAAGACCTCCCTGAAATACCTTAAAACTTGCTCAGTAAATAATTTTGGAGAAAATGCCACCAAACATATACATTAATATTTAAATATTATTAATTAAGTATATTGTAAATTCAGCTATTAACCCCTTCACGATTTTTGACAATATTATGTTCATAGTGATTACGTAAAAGTGTACTACAGACGTACTATTACACATTGTTATATTGTTTCTGTTTTGTTATGTTGTTTGCTGTAATATTGCACAAATAGTATTTCTATGATAACCCCACGTCATGCACGTAGTTCTGGTGTTTTCTACTAGATGTCAGCTCTTCCTCGATCCTCTCCCATAAGTGTTTGCACCTTGGTGAGTTCACTATAGTCGCATAGTGCAGATAGATACCATATGTTGTTACATTTCACTCGTTCTTGAGTATTTTATGGTTTTATTTCTAGTGTTTATTGTACCATGGACATATCCGACGCACAAACAGCTGATTGGCATTGTTTGCGTTAAGATGACACAGACACGGACAGTGAAAATGACTTAGTGGACAATATATAAAAAATAACAACAATTTTTTAAAAACACTAAAAATAACTTTTTTGTTTGTAAAAGACTATATCTAAACTTCTCAATACTGAATAAATACAAATACTGTACAAAATAGAGAAAAAATTATATTGAGCAACACAACCTTAATAACTTATAATGCAGTAAGTTTAAATTTTTGGGAATGAATATTTTCCAACTTTTACCCCCCAACGTTAAATTACAAACAAAATTTGGACAATTTAAAACCAAACTAAAATAATCTGATTTTTTTAATGCTTTCATAAGCTGATGAATTATTTTTATTTTAAAACATAAATAGTCAGATAAAAAAGACAGTATCAGAAGAGTTTGAAAAAAGTTGTCCAAGGTAAAAAGTGTAACGACAACATGCATATCAAGTAAGGGGAAAATTGAACAACTATATTGTTTCAACATAAATAATTTATTGTCAATTATAATATATGAATTAACTAATTATAATGCATATTAGTTTAATAATAAATAAATACAGAATAAGTAACAGCCATCACAGATCCTCATGCAATACATTCTGTTATCTTTTGACAACCAACAACTTCACTATTACAACTATAAGGTTAGAGGTTATACAGCTCTCTAGGGTAACTACTGGGTTAACATTCTCTTGAGCATGTCACTAGCAAAACTATGAGGATGCTTCTCTATGATTAGAATTTGGAAATGTGACACTAAAATAACTAATAAATATTGGGCCCCAAACCATGAGCAATGAGATCAAAACTTTAGGATGATGACCTCTAATTCACGTCACTAGTGAATTTGGGCGCGTAGGAACAGTGAAAAGGAAAATTAATTGGACATTCAAGAAATTTTGATCTTGTTTAAGCTTCAAGTAACACACATTCTTTTCAGCTTACTTGGTTTAAGAACTACTTGCAAGATCTGCACACTCCCAGCACTTAGGACAAATACGATGGCATCAATCTTCTTGTTCTTACATTGCTGTTTTTTCTTTAATATTCTTTAAGAATTTTGTAAAATGTATAATTTGTAACAGAGTAAAAGAACACAACCGTAAATTATTCCTTCAACACTATGATACTACCAAAAGAAAATCGATTACTCTTTGTTTACGAAATGCTGAGTATTACAATATTGATAAATTTCAGTTAGTGAACAATATATATTGGTGTTGATGATAAATGAAATAAAATAATTAAATGTTTTGTAGCTCTTATTGACAAATATTATTTTGATTGGATATTGCGGACATTCACTTTCTTATTGTTGTTCTTTAAGAGTAAATGATAGTCACAATAAGTCTAAAGAATTATTTTAAACTTTAAAATTATTTTTGACAATAGTGGATGGATTAAAGTAATAAATAATTAATTTACTTATAGACTTGTGTTATTAAAATTGTCTGTTATTAAAATTCGATAGTGTATAGATAATACACAAATAAACTCAAATTCACCATATGAACAGTTAATACAAGCTGTTTAATATGCTCTTAATTATAAAATGCTGCAGCACAGTAGGGGGATGGCTCGGCAGATACCCCCATCGAGCATACATACTGCTGCAGCATATGTAATTTAATTACTAATCCACCTTTTTTTATGTTTCGTAAAATAATCAGTCATTCATTTACTCTGTGTTTGTCAGCTTTGTCCAGTTTCAACTTAAATTACACAAGTATTATCATATTGTGGCAAAGAGAGGCTTTTTAGAAATCCATCAAAAGAAAGATCAGGGGCACCTGGTACACATAAATGTAAACAATTCTTAACTTCCAGTTTAATAAGTTCATTATTCTTATCTGATTATTTTGTAATCAGAGCTGAAACTTACTCTACGCTACTTATAAAACTATAAGAATGTTCAACACGGAATCGCATACCTACCGTAGGACAAGTTGTGCTCGAGAGGAGGAAGGTAGTCCTAGTATGAATAAACTGTTCTACATAGACAATTATAAAAAAAACGTTTATTGACATCTCTAACCAGTTGTGTCTATAATCAACTATCAGAGATCATCTCGGTTACTACTAACAAACAAAATTAAATTACACTCCAACAAAAAAATGTAAAATGCAATCTCCAAACAAAAATACTAAGAGAAAAATTCAATTAGGCCTCAAGTATCGGATTCAAAGGTACAATTCAAATAAAACCATCTCACAATCTTTAGGTATTTGATTAACAAATAGCACCCACTTGCATCTAATACTGACTCCCTTACCAATTAAGTAACTCATCCAGCATTAACAATTCTAATAAACCTGTACATTTTTTAGGTACATTATTTAACAACATATTGGGTTGAACAGGTCAATAAATAATTGATTTATATTCAATTTTACCTGGACACATATTCAATAACATTAATAGCGTATCATTCATAAATTAATTAACACAGGAAGCTAAAGGCACAATTATGGGACTAGAATAACGTTAAATATAACAAACAATTAACTCTTGTTCATTGATAAATTACTATGAGTTGCAAGCAGATTCCATAAACATGTACCGTGGGAATTATAATTCTTGTCAATAATGCAATAATGTTTTTTCTAAATAAAGGTTATTCATAACAAGTTATAATCTCTGTATCATCGATTGTAACATCCATAACTAGATATAAATTAATTAACAAACCATGTCTTCTTCTATTATTTAAAAACCTTTGAAACAGATTCGCAATTTGTGCGTATACTTGGGTAAAAAGATAAAAAAAAAACAAAATTATCAATCTAGTGTTAACGAACTAAACTAAATAGGACTAACGAAAACGATAAAACGAGTTATAATTATCAAAGTATAAAATTGAACACAAAACAAACATTTTGATGTGGCATTGTAAAATGCATAAAATGTATAAACATTATATCACAATATCATAGAATATCATGGGGAAATATTTGGCTTACAATGTTAAAGCATCAGTAGTTAGTACTATAATTAATGCCTTACATCAGTTTACGGCATCGTCACGTGCCTCTCTAGAAAAAACAAAATTATCATGTGCTCTAAAATAAATTCTTAATATTTACGCTACTAAAACAGTTTCAAACTGTGAATACGCCAAAAACACTATACAAAAGAAATAAAATTTGCTCTTAAATAAGTACTTTAAGTTTGTTCGAACTATCCAGTCTTCATTGCGTCTTTTTGCGGGCCACCCTCTTGCTTTTCGGTAGTGTTGCATAGATGGGTGGGATCTGTACCAACAGAATCACAATTAGTACGACTCATATTTACATTCACTTGAGCTGAAGTATTACTACTCCTAGAATTGAAAACATTTATAGTTTTGTTTCAAAAATAACTTCGTTCTTGAGTAACATTGTATGTTGTAATGCTATTAATTCAAAATATTGATTTCAAAATCTTTCATTCTTGTAAAAATTACAATATGATAATTTTGCGATTATAATGGAAGCCCTAGAGACTATTTACACTTGAATAATATCTTGGTTACAATATATTGCGTGCTTGTAAACACATTCATGTAATTTTTAACTGATTCAAAACATACTTGGTAGTAACAACGCATACTTTAGTTAATTTCATTTCAATTCAATAAAAAACTTCAACAATATAATTTTTTTCACCTATTATACTTTATATAGATAAAAAATAAAACTTTCACCTATATTATTGGAAACTTAAAGCAATTTAAAACCTTTCCTGGAGCAGACTGCACGAAAATATTCTGATGGTGGTTGGTACACCTGAATACTCTGCACCTTGCACCCAACACTGTTGCCAACTTTATGTTTATGGAGAATTACTAATCTGTCTTAACAACTGTTACAATAAACAAACATATGTACATTACTTTGCTTTCATTTCTGACATGAGTCTTTAAATGAATAAAAATTGTGGTACAACACTTTTTCACACATTATATACAGTAAATTATTTATACATATTTACACACAGTTGTTTGTGAATAACTGTCTTAGTGAGTTTTTTCGGGAATGGGAAACCTAGAAGAAGGAGTTGCACACAAACGTACATTGCAGTCAAGACACTGGTAACGTGATCCACGGCACTTATTATGCTTCGATCAATCTATACATCTCAAAAAGCCAATCAACGTGCCCACACCACCTAGCGGCAAAACAGTGAATTACGCACTGTTATTTATTTATGATTTTTTCACTGGTCGAATCGCCACCTGCTAAAAAAAATCAGTCGTTGTACGATGGATTAACTCGGCAGCGTCTGTTTTTATAAGTCAGTAATGAATTAACTCGGCAAAAGCCATTAAGGGATCAAGCATCTGAAAGCAAAATTAAAGTGTTCTCAAATTCTTGGCTCTTTACAGCCAATTTTTTAATAAGTTATCCTATTTAGTTCCAAAATAGTGACCATATTAATTTTGTAGAAGTAGCCTACACTGTATCCATAATAAGAGAAAGCAGTATAACTACCAAAGTTCTTAACTAACTCTAACTAAGTTGGCACAATCTCTATATATGAAAGGCAAAGCCATCACTCATTCACTCATATCTAATAGTAGCTTCTTCTATCAAAAGTAAAGCACTGTGGAGTAAGATAAATCACGAGAGAACTGGAGAACTGGTAGTGAAGAATCATATTGGAACTGAATATATTTCAGTAGAAGCAGTTAGAAATACACAAACGGCAGATCATTTTAATGTCTAATTTACGACAGGAGCTGAAGAAACCTTGAAAGTCGACAATCCCTCAATGATTAACAGAGCAGTGATGATCCATTATAACCCAAGAAGTTTACTCTTTACCTTCTCACCTACTTCTCAGAAAGTTAAAGATTTTATTGAAAAAAACCGCAGAGCTTGTCCCAAACATGTTATTTTCTGGACAACCCTCATATGATTATTCTATTTTAATCTGAACTATGAAAAACTTTCTGATACAACTCTTATGAAATTATGATAATACGGGATGTGAGAAAGAAGACGTTTTTTGATCTGACCGAAGTAACTTTTCAAACCTACTCGTATGTGTATATTTTGTTCACCGGGACAATAAGGCAAACAGTACAACAACATCGGAAATACCTTAGACTAGAAGTAGATCACAAGGGCCAGAAGTATAAGTTTTTTTACTGAAGTAAGCACCTTGGACCTTGGTAGGTAGATTTTTGGATGTCATGGGAAAAAGGGCAAAATCTACTAGGGTGTCTGAAGTGTAACTAATTTGAACGAGAACTGCTCCTGTAAGCGTAAAACCTGAAATAAGAGCTAGCCTCAATTGTGTTTAACTTTTTAACCTCTGAACCATGACACTACAATTAACATGTACCCTAAGTACCCCACTTTAAATTCAAAATTATCATAGGGCTCATTCATATTAAATCAGAAGTTCCTTTACTAAGGATACTGCAGATTTTGACTTTAGGATTCCTCTACACCACAGGCCTAAAACAGTTTAAGTGTTACTGACTTGTTTGGTCTTTTCAATGAATTATTAAGGAATGTTGCAGAGAAATTTAAGTTATTTTATTGGAACTTATAAAAACTGTTTCAATTTCTAACTTCAGAGCCCCAAAACAATGTGTTTTAAATTTGAGAGTCCAATTATTGTGAAATGGATTAGGAGGTTGAATCTTCCAGTAATCATCACTTTTGTCATGAGTTTTTGTTACCCCTTTTTACTTGCGAGTAACTGCTAGTAAATTTATATATAATATATATATATATATATATATATATATATATATATATATATATATATATATATACACACACACACACTGTGAAATCATTTTTATATCTTGATTCAATAAATATTTATATATGTGTCCATTAACATTTGTGCCAAACTCTCCTTTATTTTAAAATATAGACTATTTTTCTCTCCAAGTGAAATCTGAAAATATTTTATAAATACTGCTACTTGCTATCTGTTCAGTCATGAATGTATTTATTTTTACAATGTAGATTGCATATATCAGTTATGCAATTTCACAAAAATAAACCTAGAAAAAACCTAAGAGCATAGTTATTTACTATTAAATTTTCTTTCCAAACAATTAATTTGCATAGTACGAGGTTCATCCAAAAAGTATCCTTCTCAGATGGAGGAAGACGTTCCGAACTGCCGCCCGGAATTCGCTGCACTCCACCAGTCAGAGAGTCACAGCGCATAGCTTCATTTGTTATTACGCGTGCTTGTACCTCATTTCACTGTGATTGGATATCACGAGCAAAGAGTTAACATGATGTTTTGCCAGAAACTTGACCGTTCTGCTTCAGAAATAAACTCTATTATATAGAAAGCTTTTAGTGTCAAGTTATTCAGATAAAAGACTGTTTAGGCATTTCAACGATGACCGCAATTTGAATGGAGAGTGACGCGCGATCTGGCAGGCCATAACAGCCAGACTCTTGTAGACAGAGAGCGTGTTTCTGTGGCAATCAACAAAATCTGTTGATTGCCTGTACAGGAGTTATAAGAGAAGACTTGGGTGTCTCAAAATCTGCAGTTTGTGAAATTTTACAAGAAGATTTGAAAGTGAACTATGTTTTTGGATTTCCGACCTTGCAGGCCTGCCAGATCGTGGGTCACTCTCCACTGAAATATGGTCATCTTCGATCATTTAAACCACTATTTTATCCGAGTATCACTTATAGATTTGTCTTCAAAAACTTTGTGTATCAGAGACACAAAACAGTGTGCTCTGACTAAGTGGAGTGCAGGTAATTAATTACTTGGTTGCGTTATTACGCCAGCAAAGGGAGTACTTTTCAGACAAACCTTGTACAAATTATTGATTTAAAAAAAATTGTAGATTACAAAATAGAAAGAGTAAAGTAAATTGATGCTTAGTTGTTTTTATAATATTAATCAGTTTTCTATTATATTAGATTGGCTAAAATAATCATTGTTATTAACAATATTAAATCTGTATTAGTGAACATAAACTTAGAAAAAGTTATTTATGTTATTCAACCATTCAAATTATTTTTTTTAATATTGCTAGTATAGTGTTATTTGATTTATGATTAGTTATTTAATAGTCAAACTATTATTTATGTTTAATTAAATACAAGGTAATTGCTACGATAAATTCCAATAATGATTAAAGTGCACAGAGTATTAAGTACTACAATTAGTCTATTATTTATCATTAATTTAAATTCCCTTAGAGGAAATTTTTTTATAAATAATGATGGAGCTTCATTGTAACTTAGAACAGGGGAAAATTTTAACAATAGTAGAAATAATAATAGTGGAGAGTAAATTATTTTTATTAACACGTTCACGACATCAGCGTTTTTCCAGCCTTTTATTTGCCGTCCAATTTTTCAATAATAATGGCCAAAACTGTAATCAGTTTTTTTAAGTCAAACTTCTAAGTATAACGAGACAGGTGTGTAGGCTTCGCAATTTTGCATAAAAATAATGATTTCATTGTTTTTTTTCAATTTTTTCTCCGTGCACCCCAAGGGGTAGCTAAAAAAATTAAGTTACCTTAAAAATTAAGCAATCGTATGCCGGACGGGTGGTATGTTGATCAAATTTAACAAACCACCAAAACAGGTGAACGATAAAATCGCAATAATGAATGTATAGCAACATGTACCACATTGGATGCACAACGCACTTTACAAAAGCCCAGTGTGTACCCAATCGGGTTCACAACAGCAGTTGTGAAAAATTTCTTGTACCCGATGGGTTACACATCATCGTGAACGTGTTAAGTAAACACTACAACACAAATTAGTTTAGAGAAACACAAAAACAGTGCAATTTCCATCAAGTTCCATTGCAGGTTTCAATTTAAAGAAGTAATTTTTGTAACTTAATAAATAATCCGAGTTGTGTCTATTTAAACATATTTCTAGAGTAGAGTATTTAACTAATTTCTTGCTAAGACACTACAACTAAAGAAATTAAAAAATGTGCTTAGCACTAAAAAAGTGCTATAAAATATAACTGATTTATGAATAATGTCTTAGGAAGTTTTGCTTAACTTACAAATACTTGTATATGACACTTTCAAGTACAGGGCAGGAGATATTGAAATTATTGTCCTTACTGCATTTGTAGCACTCCCCGTGTCACCTGTATGTTAAATTAAGTTTCAGATAATAAATACTAACATTTAATTACATTTGTTTTTTCTGGACAAACCACAAAAGCAACAAACAAAGCTTCTGAGGAGGTGTATTCCAAAACAGACTAAGACAAAGAAAGTAACTACTTACGAATCAAATTTTATGTTATGTTTTTGTTGTTATTATTATTAAGCAAAAAATATCTATAAAAATATCGTGGAGCCATGGCTATTGTCATTGGCAGAAAGTTTCTATGAAGAAATTATAGAAAAGTTAGTCGCCTACTACAAAAAGTATATTAAAATTGGCAGAAAAAACTGTGTAGAAAAATTATTCAAGGTATGCTCTTTCATGTACAAATAAAATGAGCTTGAAAAAAAATTGTATCACTAGTTGTTATTGTTTCAGAACTCTATTTATTTTATTTATACATCACATATAAAAGAACTACAACCCTGTTTTCAAACACCGTAGTAGCAGCAAAAGGACAAAAATTATTAATGCATAGTTAAATGAGCAAGAATTGTAAAACATGGTTTTATATAATTTAAAATGCTATTTTATAAGACATTTATAAGGCATATAATGAATAATTATTCATTAACAAATTTGATTTACTAACAATATTTTATCTTTGGGATTGTAGAAATACATTTTAGAAATGATTTTAAATGTATTTGATTTATTTACAGAATTTAGAGATAATTAGAAAGGTTAGTAGGATTTTTGGCATTTGACGTAATGTATGTTTTATCCTCGAAATGTAGTGTTTTATTTTTGTAACATATCATGATAACATCCGAAATCCTATTATTCTTTCAATATGAACACGGAATATAACAGAGGGCATCAACAAAGACCTACAATGAACAACAAGAAAGCTGAAACGAAGCGATCACAAAAACTTTCACCAGCTGATGGAAACTTCACTGTGGAAGTGTCTGGATAGTACCTTTGCCTCCATCTTCTATTGTTGAAAGACGCTTTCGGCCACGAATAAGTTTCAAGTAATTTCTCTTCCCAGGTTTCAAGTTTTTCATCATCTTTCACAACAAAGTGACAAAGTGACAATACTTCCAGTTTACAGAAGCTACAAGTTTACAAGTAGGATTGAAGATGTTCAACAATCTACCAGATCACATGACAGCTGAAAATAATGGGTAAACATTAAGAAGATACTTTGAAAATTGTTGCAAGAGAAGGCTTTCTACACCCAATGTGAATTTTTATTACAGGGATTACAATGAACTAACAGTTTGACTTGTCTGTTGTTCCATACATGACAATGTAACTATATTCAATTAAATTATTAATTGATATTGAATATTGTATAACAAAGAATATTAACTACATCAAGAATCCTTGACTTATGAAACTGGTAATTTTAATTTCTATTTCTTTGTTGTGTTTCTGATTTCACTTAAATATAATTGAATGCCATTTATGTTTTAGTTTCAAATCTAAAATAAATTATTGGACTGCACTTCTGATATCTTTACTATTAGAAAATAAACAAATAATACTTGTTCCTATAATGTAATAACATAATTAAACACAACAAAATATTAACATTTTTATTGTACTGCAAAATTAAATAAAACTATTTTAATTTGACTTTTCTAATTAGTGTCCAACCAGATCACAATCTTAACTAAAACGTTACAGTTGCTTGAAAAATTCAAGCCAAGGTGTAACGTAGTCACTTTAAAAAATTAAATTTCAGCTATTAACACTTATATAGTAAACCAAAATCAATTTCTCCAAAATAGTCATTATTTATTGCAATAAAGATTTTTAGTACACAATCAAAATTTTAAAAAACTCAGGCATTGAAATCAAAAATATACAGAGGACAAACTTTTGTTTTTATTACTGAATGATAATAATTTGGTTAATGTTTAACATTGTTAAGTTTAGCGAAAGTATAGTAATGATGTTTAAATTAGAAAAATTTTCTTGAGACCATGAAAGAAACTATTTTTGGGTGGTGTATCTTCCATAGCTACAGGGAGTGTTTTATAACTCACAAGGGAAGATCACAAAAACTTTATCATTTGGACTCTTAAAAGTTAATAAAATTAATATGCAGTATAGTTATTAACTTTATTGTGTTAAATAATTCAGTACCATTAGTCTTATATTACGTTACATCAGTTTCAAAACAACCAAAACTAAAAAAATCAACCACAGTTACAAAAACAAATTTCACTGCAGAAAAGAACTGTCCTGTTAAAGAGCTAACTAAGGAAATTAAAACTTTGTTAACGTTAGCGAATCCAGTGTTATTTGGAGCAAAAACAGAGGTAAGGCGCTCACGTGAGATGGTGACTCTTGCCAGAAGCTGATCGCCGGCGTAACAATATTCAGCCCAATGTGGGACCTTGGGACATGAAGGGGAAATAGCACACAGCACTGAAACCTAACCTATACCATGCAGAATCAATTCTAACAAAGGGAAACAAGGACTGAGGGCATAGGATGGGAAAATTAAATTTACTTTGGAGTTCAGTTAATTGTTTAGCCAGTTTTATAATGTCGGTATCATTTTATCTTTGAATGGTTCAATGGCTTAAAACTTCCACAAAGCAGCTTTTACACTATTGGACTTAGAAAAGAAACAGGATTAAAACAAAACCTCAGATGCAGATATATCTTAGATTGTTTCAAATCATTCATAGTCGTGGCGTTTTTTACGAGAAGGCGAATGAGACATTTGCCGAATTCTTAGTTTTGGAGTAGTGCTACCAGTGCTCTCATGGCCACTAGACGAATGTGTGTAATCAGCATTGGAATAAAACATTTCCGATGAAGGGGGCCTTGTGCTTACATTTGAAGGGGATCTTTGGACAGTACTTGATTTTTTTCCTGATGAGCTCTCGTTGTTCCAAAAACCAAACAGAGAGCCCATACTACTTTTTGGTAAAAACTTTGAAAAACCTGAACCATCTTTCTTGCTTTTGTTGCTTGGAGTTGGACTTGCATCTCTTTTACCATAAGGTGTAATATTGTCTCTCTCACTTTCTTGAAAACCATTTCCAATGCTTAAATCATTACCAATGGAGTGCTCAGCGAAAGATTCAGATTCTGAAACTTGATTATTAGAAGGGGTTGTTGTTATTAAATCTGGTTCAGTCACAATAGTTTGGCTAGATGGGTTCTGACTTTCTTCTGTAAAAACTGGTTCCGGATCGACGCTAGTTTTTGCATTTGGTGGAAGAGGTGCCTTTCCTTTGTTATATTTGCCCTTACGATCAACGATACTTGGACTCTCTCTTTCAGTGATCATTGCTACATCAGGCACGGAGTCTTCAAATACCAGATCACCACTTGAGGCCACAGATTCTGTAGAGGACGTAGGCTTCAAACTTTTATTACTGAGGCTCTGGTAAGGTAACTCTACACCTTGGTCATTTAAAATTATAACAGGAAGAATTTCACCTTCAGAAGCATCTTCAAAACATTCCTGACTTAAATCATTTTCTTTATCCATTTCCTCCGAAAATTTATTTTCTTCTTGGGATACATTTATTTTTTCTGTATCCAACATTTTATTCTCTTCAAAATCTGTTATGCTACAATTTTCAAAAGTTGATGGTTCTGTTGTTGATGGCTCTATAGTGATTTCTTCTGGAAATGCCCTAACTAAATCCTGAGCTTTATCAGTATCTGCATTTAAACTTGACTCAGGTTCAAAAGGCGTTTGATTAGTTAAATCTCCAACATAATCATCAATTTTTCTTTCATTAACGTTACAATCAGTTTCAAGTGATACAAGCTCATCTATTTTAGTTAAAGTTCTATCATTTTTAATATTGCTTGGTTCTGTGATTACATTAGAATTTTCAAAAGAACTTTGTTGAGCACCTTCAAAGGAAACGTCCTCAAAGATTTCAGACCTGATTATCGATACCTCTTCTTCGTTACCAAGTTCGTTGATGTTATGAGGCATTTGACCTCTATATAAGGAATTGGAGAGTATTAGTTGTAAAGCTTCTGGAGAGAGGAATGCCTGAGGGGGGAGTCCAGAGGATTCCTGATTGAATAGTTCTGGAAACAAGGAAGCGAGAGGGAGGGGGGGAAAGGCTTGTGGCCACCCACTCTCGGCACCGAAGTCATCGGCCCCTTCCTGTAAAAGTGGGGTCACACAGAAAACAAACTTATCTAATGAACGCTTAATATAAATTAAATTACCATTATCATGAAGGTGTTGCCAATTTTCGACCTGGACCTGATATCATTAGAATATTAATATTACTCATATCAAAAACACATTCAAATCGATCATACAGTAAAAATATCAGGCTGAAAATTCAATTTTTAGACACAACTAATTAATTTTTTAAATCAGTTTTGTTTCAATGTGTTCAACAATTTTAGATTTAAATGTGTATTTAATTTTGTGCCGGTTTTAATTTTATAATTTTAAATTTTATTAGCTCTAAAACATGTCAGATTTAACTTGCATTCCTCAATAAATTACCAATATCTAATATGAATACTCATTAAATTGTATTACTATATCAAGAGAAGTTTAGCTGCCAGACGGTTGGTATGGTCGAAGAATCGTTAATTTCAAAATGTATACAATAAAAAAAACACATAAATATGTTTTAATGTTTTACACTGTTATTAATGTGTAGGTGTATAATTATGTTTGGTAACAATTAGAGTATACACTTTATAGTGTGTTCTGCCTTCAACACTTCTATTCCTCTTAATCTTAGACACAGTATTTCAAATATAATGAAAAAGAGAGAACGGGAAGAGAACATAATACATACAAGTATACTATTAACAATATGTTATAAAGGCCAGAAAGAAAAGTGCGGTTATCAGATTATCGTTCAATCTAGAGGATCTTATCTGTAAACAAGCTGTAACTCAGTCCAACTATAAACTAAATTGTAACTTTTTGAGGTTTAAGAAAGGCTTTTTTACAGAGTCATCATGTTTTCATTTTAACATTATTCTTATCGCTTTATTTGCAAAATTAGAATTTCACCAAAATTTTGATAAGAAATAGCTTCTTAGACATATGTACCATAGGGGATGTGGGATTGAATTTGAGCTTAAAATTTAGTCTACAAAACTGATGACTATGTTGCAAAAATATGAAATGTTTTTAGTGCAAACTTCCCAGAATTAATTTCATATATTATTTTATAAATATGTTTACGCCAGCTAAGGTTAGTATCAAATTTTAAACAAAAAAATTTGGAATTCACAATTTGTTCAATACTATTGTTATCTATGAAAATATGAGGTTTATCACATTTCTATTTTGTTTTCTCTAAATTCAATATTAAATCATTATCTACTGTTAGTTATTTGACAACTATGTATAAGCAACTACTTCCAAAATTCAGTTCATTGTGTAATAATTACTATGACGTTTTAGTCATCTGCATAAAGACAGCTGACTGTTAATAAATTCAATATTATATACAACCTCAGATATACCCTGAATATAGCATATGAACAGCAAGGACTGTAATATATAAAGCATGAGAAATGCTATCAAAAGTTTTTGATGATCTCATGATTAATCAGTGATACAATGAACTTTATGAAACATATTCGTTTATAAAGTTTCAAAGTTAATTGAATGATTTGAGACTCATTTATCCAAGAAAAAGATTTTAAACAACCGGGACATTGGATACATAATAAAAGGATAAAAAATTAAAATTTTAAGATAGTGTTCTATAAAAAAAAACAAACAAAAATAAAGATAGAACTCCAGCACAGAATCACTAATATAAAAATAAGAGTGTTCATTTACAAAAACACAGGATAAAAGTTAAAATAATAAACACTAAATTTACCTCAATGTAAGATAAAAAAATTAAAAAAGTTGTGTATATTACAGTCACTACACAATACAACTGATTGACTATTACAATAACTGAAATTGGTTGAGAAGGTAGTATGAGAATGATGACCTTGAAGAGACCAAGATTTGAAAAGCAGACAGGAAAGTATCAAATGCGTTCTCTCTAATTCGATGACATCAGCATTTCTTATTTTAAAAGAGGCTGAAGGCTTGTACTAACCATGTCTGATAATACAACAATGTGGAAAACACATGTAGGATAGTGTAGCTGTACCCTATTTAAATTCTACTTTCAATTAAATTTTAATACATTAAATATAAAATTATATTGTACCCTTGTGTACAGTATAGTTTAACTGGGCTAAAGATACATGTTATTAAGTCTAATCTCTCTGTATTTTATAGAAATCAATTGAAAAGCATGAGAATACAGAACCAATACAGTGTTTGATTTTATTTGTTGTTGTTCATAAATCAAGAGCTCTCTAAGGAGAATCTTGTAAATTTCTGAGATAAAAAGTGTCATTATTCTGTATTTGAAAATAATATCTGCACAAAGTAATTTCATATATATATATATATATATATATATATATATATATATAAAATCAATATACAATTTATAACCTAAACCATTATCGAATCCCCCTGAACACACACAAAAACTTTCATCAAAATCGGTCCAGCTGTTTAAGAGGAGTTCAGTGACATAGACAAGCAAACGCAAGAAACACTGTCTATGTCACTAAACTTCTCTAAAACGGCTGGACCGATTTTGATGAAAGTTTTTGTGTGTCTTCAGGAGGATTCGATAATGGTTTAGATTATATAGTAGGAATTCTGTCATATATATATACATATATATATATATAAAATATTCATGATGTAATATATATTATAGTACTAATTATTTCAATTTTCATTAGCTATGATGCTGACCTCAGCTAAAGCCTTCTTAGTTTGAGTGGTGCGGGTGGGACGAGGGCGGGGTCTGGTGGCCCCGACAGAGGCAGTTCGAGTGAGCGGATTCCCACCTTCCCCCACCACTTGACTATCTCCATATAGTGGTTCAGCGCTGGAGTAGCCGGAACTGATGTCCTCGGTAGATCTGATCTGGCTGTAATGTTTATCAAGACTATTAGAGAGTGTTCCCACTATATTTTTCTATGTCAACTACGACACCTGGAAATCTTTTCTGGATACCATTAATATACAATTAATATTGAAATAAAATCACGCTAATATTGAAAAACATCAAACTTATATCGGATTTTTAATTTAATAACAAGCTAAAATTACCATTAACTCCTAATGACACAACAAGTTTAATAAATAATTGAAACATCATGCAGCAGGCTTGAAATTTTTATAAAATATTAAATTATGGTAAAGTGTTCATGATCAGTATGCGAGAATTACAGGGGAATAAAACTTTGTTGTGCCAACACAAAAAATTTATGAAAAATGTATTGTTGCAGAAAATTAGACCAGTACTGGAAGAAACAGGAAGAGAGGAGCAATGTGGTTTTAGGAAAGGTAGGTCAACGGTGGATGCTATTTTTGTGATGAGACAAGTGTTAGAAAAGAGGTGGGAATACGGAAAAGATACAATGGTAGCGTTTATAGACCTACAGAAGTTTGCATATGATAAGGTACTTCAGAGAAAGGATATGGGAGAGTATGAGAAAGAGAGGATTGCGTGAGGGAATAGTAGAAAGAATAAAGAACCTGTACAGCATATGTAAAAACAGGGTAAGAATTGAAGAAAAATATACAGAAACTTTTAAAAACAGAGAGAGGAGTAAGGCAGGGAAGCATATTGTCACCTTTCCTTTTCAATATTATTACACATTAGAATTCAAGGAAACAGAGGAGCAGAAGAACTTAAGACAATAGTGAACTGCGGTATGACATCAGCTGTTAGGAAGAAGAGTTCAGAACGAGAGTTCATCAAAAAAAGTGGCAGAAGAAATATGGTTTATAAAATATTAAATGATGGTAAAGTGTTTGATCAGTAGTGTAATGCAGATTGCAAGTACGAAGTTATTATTTAATTTTTAATTTAGATTGTGCTAATGATCAAAAAATCAACCATCTATTGCAATGGAAATGCTTTTATTTTTTGGGAAAAGCTGTTATTAAAGTTATCTTATTGTACAAAGCTGTGAATGTTTACACATAAAGTAATTGATCTGGTTAACTCATTTGACATTCTGCATGGCATTGTTATTGTAGTTAAAGAAAAGCAAATGTGGATAACACACTATTTCCCTTATACTACAAGCATAAACCCTTATACATATTTCTTGATGGGTGAAAGTAACAAAATAACTTCAGCACCAAAAATGATCTAAGTAGGATTCTGAAACCAACATATGAGACAATTTTCTTGGCCAGTGCAACAGCATAATTCAATTGTGGAACCGTAAATAAATTAGACCGGGATTCAATTCAAGTGACAGACTCATATTGCCCGCAGCTACTTTTTACTTGTACGATATACTTTCATCATTGGGACAAAAAAGCAAACTCTTATTGTAACTGAAATGCTCATCGTCAGAGCAATTCAATAAATTTCATGAAATGTTGAAGAGAAATTTGAATCTTTTAAAAACTGTTTCACTTTACGATTTTGATCCCAACACACTATTCTTTAAACTTAAACGGATAAGGAGATTGGAATAGCTTTGACTGACTATCAGTTATCTCAGGAGTGTTTAGTATGTCCTAAAAAGAGAATATTGGATATAATGTCCCGTTTTTCAACAGCAAATTGCATGAAAAGCCGTGGGTAATTGATAGTATAAATATATATTTCTTGTGTGCGTATGTACGTCATTGAACTCCTCCTAAATGGCTGGACTGATTTTTATGAAAGTTTTTGTGTCTTCAGGTGGATTCGAGAATGGTTTAGATTTACAAATTTAAGCAGTTTGATTCATTACATTTTCCAATTGTTTAATAATATTGCACTTGTCTTCTAAGCTCATACAGTCAAGTGTTTCCTTTTAGACAACATAACAAAAACTCTTAATTCACTATAATGTACATAATAATTAGGTTCACAAAGAACTAGTGTAAAGCACATCTAACTGACTACTGGAATTATACTGACCTGACCCGTTGACTCTGAAAGTGTTTCAGGTTGTAATGAAAATTTTTTTTAATATTGATTAACAACACTGCTGGATATTATTTGGAACAGTGTAGTACTTGAATTACTGTGGGTTTTGATTACTGCAGGCCCGTCTGTTTTACATTTAACTTACAAAAATTAAAAAAACTGACATATTTTTATGATTTAATAGAACTATTTATGAATAAAATACCGGTAAATTAACAATTAAAATACCAATGCCCGATTTTACCGGATGTCAAAAGTTGGCCAAAAAGTGCCAACGTCCGATTTTACCCGTGATGTTCGGGAAACAAAATCACTAAAAATCGAAAACTTTATATCTTCAAACTAATATCACATTAAATTGTTTGTGAAGAACTATTCTTTTCAAAATAAATTGTTATAGTACACTTCCGATCAACTGACTTTAACGAAAATCAATCTATAACTCACATATAAACATTTTTGGTTAACTGAGCTACTGGAATCAATGTGATATTAGTATCTTAAAAGTTGTGTGGTTCACTCATTATTGAAGATAATAATATACATTTTTTAAAGATTTATAGGCAATTTAATACCCTTTCCAGTGATATGGACAAAGAAAAGGATGTAAATTTTTAGGTAATGATAATTTGGTTAAAAAAATTAAATTTAAATAAATTTTGAAATTGTTTAGGCAAGTTTATTTTTGGTATTCCTAAATTTAATTTTATGGTAACTTTGTTATTTTATGTTAATTAGACAGAGTTTCCAGAGAAAAATAAAAAAAAATATATTGATAGCTTATTAAATAATCAAATTGTGAATTTTTTACTGAAACCTTGCAGAATACCTTCAAAAGGGCTGGCACTTTTAGGTGCACCCACTAGAAAAATACCTGGCACTTTTCAGTACACCCACTCAATAAATACTTGGCACTCAAAGGGTTAAGTATTGTTCTGTTAAAGTTTTAAACTTAATATTATTATTTTCTTTTCTTTTCTAATGGTGACTGACATGTAACTGAGAAATTTAGCACAATATAACTACATTTTCATCATAAAATTGTTGACTGTGAGATAGTAGTCCAAAATTTGTCTTGTTTCCGCTATATGGAGTTAAATTAAACATTTCTCATCATTATTTTGATTTTAAAGTGGATAGTACACTCCAACGTCTATAGATAATTTTCCAAAGTAAACATTCAATCGTAATACACAATGTAAATAATCTTCCATCTTTATGACACTTGTGTCACTAAATAATCAGCAGATGTGTCAGTGTCAAATACATTACCTCAATTTCACTGGGAGCTCATGGGAATGTGGATGTGAGCGAATGTCAACATCCATTTCTGGGAAGTAAAGATCTACGTGGCTGCCTCCGGGGGGCATGCGTTGAGCCCTCATTCGAGGATCTGGAAAGAAAAAGATACATTATCTATTGTGTACAACAGAACATCTGTTACATTATGAAGCTTTGCCTGAGCGGCAAGTTTGGACACGTAGATGGTTTTTGTCGCTGTGTGTCAAAAGGCCATTCCATGTCCTGATCCTAACCTAAGTAGTTGTGGGTTGACAGGAATGGGGACGTGCCAGACGGCAAACACAGTACCAAGTTTCTTCACTCAAGAGAGGACTATGGCGGAGAGAACGTGAAGTGAAGTGGCCCCTGTTGTGGAACTATCATGTACCAAAATATAAAAATACAAACAAAAAAGATGCTTTTAAAACGCCCATATTAATATCTAATGCATGTGGTATCAAAATACTTTCCTCCGTTGACATCTTTACACTAAACTAACCTATTTTTGACTTTAACTACAAAATAAAAGTGCCAATCGTCTTTAGGGTACAGGCTAGCCACTCAGCATAGTGGGAACGCGGCGTAGTAAAATCAGTAACAGATGGGTTGAACTTTGTCTTTCTCGAGTTAGAAATCAATGGTAGAGGTCTCACTGATTAAAGTCACCGATCTTGATTCTTCTTAACAGATAGTGATTCTAACATTTGAGCATTGAGGTCATTATTATAACCAAAAGGCAAAATGCAATCTTAGAGAGTATACAATGTACAAGTACACCACACTGTGTAACAGGCTGAGGTTGCATGCAAAATTTCAAGTCATAGCTCCATTCATTCTTATATTTAAACTACATATGTCACATTAAAATATCGTATTCGATTGTATTCAGTTTGCTCAGAAACTTAGTTATCCTGAGATTTTCTTATTGCCATCATGATTAGTTACCCATAAGACCAATGTAAAAATGTTCGCTAACACTCAGCCAAATTCCATCAAGTGACATGCACCATCTCAAACTCAATGTTTCCTATATAAAAAAGCGACATGCAAAATTTTACGATACTAGATAGGTCAGTTTGTTCTCAAGATAACGTTCCAACAGACAAAAATGAATTTTCTCATTAGACAAATAAAAAGGTTGTCTCTTTTAGTAACTCTTTGGTATAAGAGTTTTCACAAATCACAAGAACAATTTTTAGGAGGGCCGCACATTTTTCGGGACTTGAGAGTCCTAGAAGTGGAATCCAGCACTATACACACATACGTACGTATGTGCACATGCACGCACGCACACACACACACACACATACACACACACATTAAATCAGAAAAGAGGCAATAGCCTGATTTAATTTTCAACAAACATAGAATCACAAAAGTACTTGTTCGGCCGGAACTCAAACCCGGATCTCTCACATGCCAGGCAAGGATATTACCACTACACTACAGAGCCCTTACTTTTTACGATTGGTAAAATACAATATAATTGAATCGTAAAAGGTAAGGGCTCTGTGGCGTAGTGGTAACATGCTCGCCTGGCAGTGAGGGATCCGGGTTCGAGTCCCGGCGGAGAAAGTACTTTTTGCGATTCAATGTTTGTTAAAAATTAAATATATATATATATGATAGACTTCTAAATACAATGGTGCCAAAACCACAAAATTTAAATTGCTTTAGCATTCTTCTAATATGGTTTGAACCAGAAAATTAGATTATAACCATTTTTCTTTTACTCCAAAATTAACTTTTACTTCTAAATTATTTTACTTACAATTTAACATTTATACATTTGTATGGCATTGTAAGAAATATAAGTATGTTAGGTTGTACCTCTAGGAACATCGGCTGAGTCGACAGTGTCACCTTGCAGTTTACTGTTACGATTCATATCAGACTTGAGCTCAGGTTCACCTGTGACGTCACTAAGGCTGTAGCTACGCCGCAAGTGGTTCACTATGCCACCACCTCCCTGTAACATTCATCAGTTCAGAATTGAGCTCAGGATCTCCTGAGAGGCCACTGAGGCTGTAGCTGCGCCGCAAGTGGTTCACTATGCCACCACCTCCCTGCAACATTCATCAGATTTTCTCACATTTTCCTTCAGCTTGATGCCCAGCATTTTATGAAGTACAAAGAACATAAGAACTGAGGAAATTCACCATATAATGGCATAATGATTTATATATTTTCATTTACAAAAGTTTAATCTGTAAAATTATCTTTATGCATTATCATATTATGTTCCTCAAGAGATCACCATTAAAATACATTGACTAAACAGGGTACCCTAAAATTCCTGGAATATTTTATATTGGGTGTCACTTAATACACATTACTTCTGCTAGTTGAGTCATGTAACTTGCACAGAGCTGTGAAAACTGGGTATGATGACTTATACAAGCTCTGCAGTCTACCAAGGATGGTTATAGCCATAGAGGGGATGCCTATTCCATGTTATGCACAGCAGAACTGAAGGATATACTGAAGAATGATCAAGCCATATCAAGGTTCCCAATATTACTTCAAGGTAATAAAGATGCAGAAGGAGAAATCAGTACAAAATCTTTGTTGATAAGCCATTGTTCTTAATGAAGATAAAAGTGAACATCTTCTTCAGCTCACCCAACCTTGAAATCCATACAAAGGTAACATCATATTTCCAAAAGCTTGGGAAATTTCCATTTGGGAAATTAATGCACCTTCTCTCAAGGTGAATATGATAGTTCCAACTATTCTGGTCTTCTCAACATTGCTGGCTGGAATTAAGTCAAAACAATACACATAGCTATGTTGAAGGCAAGGTCCATGTGTCGACAAAGCCTGTTCCAATAAATTCAAAGTTGCTTGAAGAGCTCATTTTGACTCATCAAGTTAGTAACGACTGAAGAAAACCAAAAAATTGTACACCGTCTTTCAATCTTTCAAAGTTGTAAAAAACATTCACAAGGTTCAAAAAAATTAAATTAAACTTTATGAGCTTATGCCATACTCCACATAAAAACTCACAGCCTGCAAAAACTCTTAGATTATGCTAATCCGGCAAAGTGGCTCACACTGTAAAATGCCTGAGTAACTTCTAAAGAACAGAAGCGGAAAAATGTTAATGTTGGTTGCCTAGATAAAAAATAGATAGTGTGCTATTCAATCATCAGAGCAAAGATAAGAGCAAATTGATAATGTTCATCTCTCAGAAGCACCAGGCCACGATCCAAAAAATTGCAGATTATCATTGGTATCATAAACAATAATAAAATGCCAACATATATTTGGTCAAATATAGTTAGAGGTTATTGAACACATAATGTGTTTCCCCTAACTAGATTCTGTTAACTAGATGGAAGAAAACTTGCAAAATAGAAGAAGAATGTTTTTAAATCAGTGCTGGGCAGCTGTTGTGATTATCCATCCTTTGTTCCATGAAGACTTGGAAAACCCTATCAGTATTTTGGTCCGAGTTTAATGATCACATATTTATCCTGCAGGCCCAATATTTTGGCTGATGGGCATTCTCAACCCGATTATTAGATGTAATGGACTTAATGCAGCCAGTCTTCTTCTTCAGATCTTGCTTCAAACTGGCTACAGGGTTAATTGGTAACAAACCTTGATATGTCACATACAAAACTTGTACAAGCATATCAATCCCAAAAGTTTTACCTTAACACTGCTTTTTTTGTCTGGCCATGTGAAAAAACAATCCTATTTTGATAGTCTGATAGTTATGGGTTTGTATATCACACTGCATGCTGAAGGATAGCTGTAGTTCATTGAATTGGAATGTATAAGTCAATAAAATTATATTTTTGATCTACTATGATGTTGTCTTTGGCTATCAAGGGTATAAAATAAACAATTTAGGCCCATTTTTACAACAACAAAAAAACAATTTAATACATCTAAAAAATTCAAAACCACAACATGATTCAGTTTTTACTATACCAAAAATCCATATGACGTTAGACTACTGAGCTTGCCGTAAGCTGAAATGCCTATCAAGAATCAACTGTAGTCCTTTAATGGATCCTAGATGATCAATCTCCATATATCTGAATGATAATTATTTGAATCAGTCTTGCTTGATTAGTCTTAAATATTGTAAATAAACTCAAAATAGAATAAATGTCTTTTGGCTATATTGGTCCTGAACTAACACTTTTTATCTATTCTCAAACACTAAAAATTGTCTGTTATTTTTTAGGTTAAATTACAAACCATTTGTTTTGAAGTGACTGCTTCCTTTGGTGTGCTATCGATGTATGTTATGCTCAAGGGAAAACTTTTGTTTCGCGTCACAAAACGTCACGCATCACGCATTGTTCGCTCTGTAGCCACTAAGGGGCGGGACTATTGCAGCCATTTTGATATCAGTGCGTTTCTCTTCTCCGTTCAGTAGCTATCCAAGAACGTGTTAGTGAGAGGTTACTGTCACCTCTTGTTGAATGGCTACTTATTTTGGTGGGCTATGAATGTATGTTTTGCTCGGGAAAAACATTTAATCCTGGAAGAAAATGAGTCTTTCTGTTGATTATAATTAATTATAACCTTTACTCAATTACATTGGGCCGTACCTTACATTTACTTAAAAAATAAATTACGCACAAACAGATTTTAATACAAATTTTGCTGATAAAACGTCAAAACCATCAACTGACTTATAAAAAAATAAATTAAATTTAACAATGTCGAATGATAAAAAACATAATTACAACGAGATATGGAACAACTATAAATGCTGTGTTTACAATATATTTAGTGGAATTTTATTCCAGAATTTTTATTTCTTATTTCAGTAAAGATGCTTGAGAAAGCAATATATCCATAGGAAGGCCTACAAAACGCTCTGGGTAAACTAGTTAAATCCTCTAGCAAGGGTACACAAGTTCAGTATAGTATTGAATAAAATGTACATTTTGTACATATTTAATTTTTTTAACTAGTAAACAGACTGAATTCTAAAAATTTGTTAACCAGTATTTCATTTCATTTTCATCTTTTTTATTTGCCACAAAAATATAGAACATCACTGACAAAGTCATAAATACAGCTCATTATTACAGCCACGTCAAAATCTTAAAACTAACAATAATTAAGCTTATACAGCACAACAGGGATTGTAACAGAATACAAAAACACAATAATAATTAAAAATCCATATTTTTTATTTTGAAAAATTCATTTAAGCTAAAAAATGGATTCTCCAACAACTAGGAATAGAAATTATTTTGAAATCTGGCAAAAGGATATGAGCTAATTTGTCTTTCAATAAAATTTAAAACCTTCAAAGATACCACAACATGGCTGTTAAGGGTTTTACCTAACCGACATTGTCCAATTTCAGCATCAATTTTATTACGCGTGTTATGGCTATGAATTTCATGTTTAAATTTAAGTAAATTTTGATTTTTATGTATATAGATAATTAAATCATATATATAGATTTATAACAGTTTGGAATCGGAAGTTCTTGAAGTGTCGTTTACAATGCTCTCTAGGCTCACATTTTTTAAAAGCTCTAATAGCTTTCTTCAGAAGTAATAATATTTCTTCAATCCTAGAGAAGTTACCGTACAGTACTAATTCATATCTAAAAATAGATTGGAAAAAGGCAAAAAATGCAGCTCTAATGTAATTTACTGGTATTATATCGTTAAGTTTACTCAAGAGATAAATAACTGGTGACATCTTTTATTTAAGTAGTCAATGTGTGCTGCTCATGTCAAATTTTTGTCTATATTAATATCCAAGAACTTTACTATATTTGAGAAACCATCATCCAATGAATCCGAATTGTGCCTAAGATTAAATAACATTCGTTTAGTTTTGTCCTTACTAAGCAACAACTCATTTGCATGAAACCAATTTGAGGCATTTTTTAATGTATCATTTGCCAACAATTCAAGATAATTAAAATTTGTACTGACATTAAAGAAGGTTGTGTCATCTGTATATAAAATCTGTTTTCGAATTAACAGATAAAGGCAGATAATTTATATAGATTCAGAAAATTGGCGGACCCAAAACAGAGCCTTGTGGAATTCCCTACTCCACGGTAGTTTCCTCCGACCACTTACCATTGACATTTACCAATTGTCTACGATTAATGTGTCTGAATGACTAATGCCAGTGTACCGCACTCAATGTTTGATCACCTGTGTAACTGTAAAAAAAGCTTTGTGCCATTATAATGTTAATGTAGCAAGTTCTTGCTTTTTTGTCGTATACATACTTGTGTTCATATGTGCCTGCAAAACCATGCAAATAAATTGCATCTTCAGTAACAAACATTTACTGATTTTCAGTTTTTCCTCTTTTTAACTGCATTGTCCTGGATCCTTATATACTTAATATGCAATTTTATATATTTAACTGTTATTCAGTTCTGAGCTAAGTTCCAAATTTCAAGACTCTAGGCCTTGCAATGTTAGTTTAAAATTAATAAAATATTTGTACTTAGCAGACAGGCAAGAAAGTAAGTTAATAGAAACTTTTTGTCTGCCATGCACGAAATCCATGTTTCTTCCATTTCAAAATAATCTAAGTTATCAAAGCTCTTCCCCTTATACCAGAAGCAGAACATAAACAGAAATATATTTTTTATTGTAGCAGTTGCTTTAAGCCTACTTAGGCATTTATTTTTTTGATCAGGGTACAAAATTAGTTATGGCACGTAAACAATAAGTTTATAAGTTTATTTGTTATGTATTAAATTGTTATTGTTATGTTGGTTATATTGTTAATTTATTGTTATTCCTTCTTGTAAGTTATTGTATATGTATATTTTGTTATCAAATTATATTGCTTATCAAATACAGGGAGATGGTGGTACAACAAAGACTGCATATATAGCCATATAAAATACAGTGTATAAAAATTAAATTAAAATAACCCCTCACGTGCGAGTGCACATGGGGAATGATAAAATGTTAAACAAAATTTTTTTAGAATAAATTTTTTTGAATTGAATTGAACAATATCGTACAATGGAAGTAGAAGCTCTTTAATTTAACTCGGATTCCATGACCTACAAATGTATATCTTTTCTTTTTTTTATATGTATATATTTTCTTGGTTGTGGCAACAACGTAAACTCAACTTTGGAACCGTAAATAATATACAGGAAGTAATTTAAACAGCTGGAATAGGTGCTTTTAGAATGTGAGTTGATAAAAAAGCCTTATACAACAGCCTGAGGGCTTCTCAGTAAATACATATGTATATATTTTTTCTTTACCAGAACTACAAGGCAACCTCAATTTATGGCACTGGATATATCTATGACCGGAAGTAGATTACAAGGGTCACAAGTACATACTTTTTAATCGACAATAATTTTTTAAACCACAATTTTTATACATTTTCTATATGAGGGAAATAAGGCAAGTTTAACTGTGCCACCACCATAAATAGATTATACCCGTGAATTTCTGAGCCTGCCATCATGCTCCGATTAAGAAAACAATATGTATGTATAATATAAATATATCAGAAACCTACTGTTGACAAAATTCGTCAACTTAGGGCTGTTTAAATTTACTACGAACTATCAAGAAATCCAAACATTCGTACCCCATATTAGATCTGTAATTGTTAGAGGTGACAGCCACATTCGTCACACCGCAGGTCTGGTAAAGATGACCAGTGGGCATATCCCAGTCAGTGCTATATGCAAGCTTGGTACCCAGCTACTCAAGGTCGTGATGTCTAAACAATCTTCTAAACCAGAGCCGCTGCGAGATACTGATTGCTTGACTATGCAGCCGGAGAGCAGCATAACTATATCGTTACCTGGAAGGCTACATCGCAACCAGACCAGATGACACCTGGTCAAAGCTGGCAACCCTGAGACCTTGTGACTGTGACCTGTGCGGAGCCAACTACCAAAACCTCAACACTCACAGAGTCATCACCAGTACTTCACATATACAAAGGCCATAAACAGAGTGATAACGTTGAAATTATTTAATCAAAATATTCCAGGCCGCCAAAATACCAAAACAGCACCAGCTTCATGCCCAGTAACAAAAAAAGGAAACATTTTAAATCATTTTCTAAAACTTCAGAAAATTTTAAATTTTCATCAGGTCTAATTAAATTTACTCCACCAAAACTCATTGAAGAGAGAATAAAGTAATGACCTGGTGAGATGTGCGATGAAGCTGATGTAGTCATTGTCTTAGAGTACAGATTCAAACAAGAAAAAATAAATCGCTTAAAAACTGCCAAATAGCTAAACATTTTTGTTAATGACATTTTAAGGCAGATAATGTGGTAGTTTGTGTAAAAAATTATTGAAATGTGAACCCTTTAGCCCTTTGACTGGTGGGTTTTTTGTCAATAAGAGTGCCTTAAAGTGTTTTTTTTTTTTAGTTTTTATTTTGTTTTTTTTAGGTGATTTGGGTTTAATGCAGTAGTTGTGTTATGAAAAACAGTCAATTAAACATTTTTTAAGTTTTTGTATTTATCCAGAAATTAATCTATTATATTCACAAAATATCAGAATAAGATCAAATATTCAATATTTTCTCATAACATACTAAGGTACAAATTAGTAACAGTACAGAAATCTCTGATGTTGTAAGAAAGGTGCGAAAACAGTCGGACACACAAAGCGGAACGTCGCAATCCTGGCACACTGTGTCCTGGCGCTGCTGGTCTATCTGCACACAGCATGCTTTCTTCGGCTTGTGCTTATCTGTAGTAGGGACAGTGGTGGGAAAATGCCGAGCAGTAAGTCTCAGGGGGAGCATCTTAGCCAAAAATTCGTCTGTAAGTCTTTCTCGAACTTTTTTCGTAATCAGTAACTACACAATCAGCCAGCAGCCACGTTTATTTACTCATGGTAAACACAACAAAACGTTTACAATCAGGGCAACCGGTAACGTAAAAGTGAGGATACAACCTGTGTTCACTACATAAAGTCAGAAGTCAGCATGCTTTATTCATGAACTTTAAGTACAAAATTTGCGTCATAAATTAATAAAAATTGCGTCATAAACAGAAATAGAATCAGCTGATTGCTTGAAACAACTGATTGAATTTTGTTATATGGTCTGAATATCGTCAATTGGGTCAGAATGAAATAAATAAAAGAACTGCGATCTAGTAGGACCGACAAAAACTACTTGAAACTGTTGGCTATTTATTCCGCAAAATCACATTCGTATTCAAGCGAAAGATCATTCATCACGAAACATTATTGTGAACACTGTTTAGCGCTTCTCACACGGCTATCGGTATTACTGCGGTCAGGGTTACTCCCAAATTTGTTGTAGGATTTCTAGTAAAAGTGTTAAAATTAACAATAGTTGAGACTATATCACAATAAAAAGTTTGACATGTTTATTGTGATTCCTGACTTTTGTACGATTTGTTTATTTTAACCTAGTTTTTAATCATGTGTTAGGTTAGTTATTCACCTGAAGAAGAGATCAGATCTCAAAACATAGTGTTACTGATTTCTTGTATCACTCTAAAATAGCAAATCTCCAAAAAAATCAATTTCCACATGAGACCTGTTCAATTTCAAAATATTTGCCACCTGAATGAGTGTTCGAATAACGTATCTTGGTACATTTAAAAATTACTATGAAAATGTCGATGATATGTATCGAGCATCCAATTATTATTTAAACATTGCTCCTTCATCCAAAACAATCATCAAAACCACAAACCAAAAAGGAGTTGATGGTTAAACAAAGGAATTCTTATCTCACGAGTAAAGCTCAAATCCGTATATAACATATTCATTGAAACAAGAAATTCAAAACCTTTATCAGAATGTACTAGGTCTTTAGTACAGTCTTGAGCTGCTAAAGGCTATGGATATCAATAGGGCATTGGTAACTGAAAATATTTCAAAACTGTATGAGAAATTATGAATACATTGGTCTACTTTGACAAGACCATCTCGCCACTAAATAGTTTGCCATTTTGTCACAAGACATCATAACTATTCAGTCTTAATTTAGTTTCTGTGTTTTATGGAATAATGGAAATGAAATAATTTTACTTTGCAGACTGGCAACACTGCAGTTAGGGAAGTGGGAAAATAAATAAATGATCGGCTCAGTAACAGCTGACTTAAGGACACAAACAGTGAGTGTGTAACATGGTGTTACGTGAAGCTTTACATTGTAGTGAAATTTATAGAAATATTTTAAGTGACTCGACAATGTTTATGATAAGTGGGTTCTAACGATGTCCAGGAAGAGTTTGAACATAGTGGTGATTTAGAATTTAGCGACAGCGAATCTGAAAATGACAATACCACTCTGATAGGCATTTTTTATTGTTAATTTTTTAAATTAACACAACCTAGCAAAATTAACATTAACTTGCCATTTTTAAGTTAACATTATGTGTATACTTAAGACATTATAATAGAAAATTTAATTTTTTATTGCTGGATAAACATAAAATTAAGTATATTACATTAACTTGCCATTTTCAATATTTTATTTACGGTTAAAGCGTTGCTACCAAAAAAATAATTAATTACATAAAGAATTAAGTGTTAATTTTGTACATTATACAAATTTTTTGAAAATTATTAGAGGCTGTGTGTGATTAATTGAAAAATTTGTCTTACCTCAAAATAATCTCTTGAATACCCAGCAGTTTAGCTTTCGTAGAAATAAATCTATCGTTCAAGCCTCAGACACATTGGTGTGGGACATTGAGATATGTTTTGGAGGCACAGGATTTTGCTCAGGCCACATTGTGTGACGACCAGTTTTGGTTGTGTGTTGATCTCAATTGAAAATGATCTTTTCATGGTTTTGGTAATAGATCAATTTCATTTCTCGAATTTAACTTAAATAATATAAAAAAAGTATGTCTTAATGGCATTTGGCCTAAGGAGGCAGTAGTGAAATAAGGAGTACCTCAGGGATCCATACTTGGTCCATTGCTGTTTCTTATATGTATTATTAATGAAGTACCCTTTTCAGTCTCAGGTATACAAATTATGTATGCTGATGACATTTAAGCTTTTTTAAGCATTGGTAAAAATGTTAATGAACTAATTTAATTACACTACATGTTGTTTCAGAAGCCTTTAACCGGTTTAAGAGCAATGGTTTTCTTTTAACCCTATAAGTGGCAAGCGCCGTCTGAGACGTATGATTCACGCCGCCGCGAAGTGGCAAGCGCCGTCACAGCCGTCGCTTCACATTTAAGGCTGTTGCTCCGAAACCATCCATTATTTTTAGGCCTAGTTTGAACTATCGTATTCTCCATGAAATTTCCTATATATATCATATAGTATAGTGTGTATTCATGTTACTAATGTTTGCTGGCTTAAATGAATCCAAGAGTTTTCGTTTGACCTGGCGGCAGACGAGAGAACAGCTGTCCACTCGTCTCGTCACTGTTTTGTTTGGCGACTTTGCGTACTGTTATTGTCAGTATATTATTGTTTATCGCGTATCGTGACACCGGCACGAACAAGAATGCGGCGCACCAGCTGAACGGACGGCGAGATTCTGTAGTCACATTATCTACTAGACCGCTCGACTTTGACCTCTGTCTGAGGATGGGGAGGGGTTTGCGATAAGACAATTCCTGTTTTATATTTATGAAATATACTGTGCTATGACAAACTAAGCCACTATTATAGGCCCTACGGGAGGAAAAGACAAACCCCTTCTAGTGACTCGAAGTAAAAAAAAAAAATAAAAAAGTTTGTACATAGATTTAGTTTTTCCCATCTAACTTTTTTGATCTTGTAAATAGAAAAAAAATGCATAGGAAGTAATTTGTTTAGAATGAAATTGTGTATATTCTGTGAATATGACATTATTTTGTAGCTCCAGGAGTTTCAAAGTGACGGACAGTAGAACTTAAAAAATATTTTTTCTAAAAGAAAATCTTTACACATCTACAATGATATTCATCTTAAAATAAAAATAAGGAACCAAATATCATATTTATTCTTATTCTATAGTTCATAAGGAAAACAAAAATATATAATGTTGCTAGGTTATCACTTAGACAATATTTTCTAAAAATAAGATTAACGATCACGGCAATTTACCCGAAAACGGCCTGCCACTGAGACCACAAATGACCGCCACTTAAAGGGTTAAAGTAATCAAAAACAAAAATTTTCTATTCAGTTTAAGGCCAACTAATGATAATTAAATAAAAACTTTTACAGTACTTAATCTAGTAATGCAAAACCAAAATTCTTATCTACATAAGTCCTACAAATAACCCACCATGTGCCCTAATACTCACACTTCACGTATGAAGTGAGTCTTGGGGAAGTTGTGGCTAATGTATGTTTTGGGCTTCAGAAGAAGGCTGTGAGAGTCATTGGTAAGTTAATCAAGTTTGATTGGGTTCTGTTTAGATTTAATAGATTTGATAATTGCAATACAATTTAAAATTGCGAACAAATGCAAATTTTTAAACTTTATGTTCAATATCATAACAGATTCCAAAATATAAAATGAGATGGACTTCATACTTGAAAATTTTAAAAATACTACTAATTTTATCCAAAATTTGTACTGTAAAATTTCCTTCTGCATATTGTACTCCCAAGTACAACAATCTGTGGAACCGAGTTGTCTGCAAAACCATGCAACTAAATAGAAAGTACTCTGTGTCAAACATCTACTAAGTTTCAGGTAGTAGAAGCTATTCCCTCTATTTTAAAAGCTCAACTTAATCTAAATTATGTTTTGTTAATGGGTTAACTTTTTAGATTTATACTACAGTTAAAATCTAAGATAAGCCCTAAAACTTGTCTACTTTTATAAGTTTTTCTATAATAGGACCCCAAAGTTTCTCCTTACTTATGAGCACCCCTGAAATTTAATTTATAGAAAAGCTATTGAAAATTTTCAATTTAAATAATAAAACAATAACAAATATTTATTACACTGTTTTTATTTAAATATAAAATACATTTTAACATGCTTTAATTTCTAATAAAAAAACTTAAATTTCATATCACAAATCAAACTTACCAAAAGTGAAAATAAGAACTAACTACAAACTATTATCAAATCAACAGAGGTTTATGCTTAAAACAAGTGGAATTTGCTAAAAAGGCTACTATAGAAGTATAATAACTAATGACACATTATCAACACATTCATATCACAACAGAAATTTATATAAATATGTTCAGTCTTATCAATTATATTGTACAATTGTAAAATCATACTAAATATTTAACTTACAAAATTAAAAAAAGAATTTAACTATATCAAAGGAAAATATTTAAAATCTTATTATTATTTTACAAAATTTAGAGGTGAATATAAAAACAATAGAACACAATTAACTAATAGAGAGAGAGAAAGGTTAATGATGGCACTAAAGAGATCGTTTAGAGACACCGAGTCTATTTGGCTTTGGCCGTGTTTCGTGATCGTGTCTTCCGGCTGCGTGTGTTGTGGGCAGGAGAGGAGGGTGGGGGTTGGGTGGTGGAAGGGGGTGGGGTGGAGGGACGGGAATCATCACTGGTCTCCGCCATTTCCGCATCACCGCGGTCCGTGGTGTCCCCGACTGCGAGCGGCTCGCTGGACTGCGTCACACCAACATGTAGATTGTACCAGCCACCACACAAGCATTAGTCCACAGTGCATGAGCAAACAATAAGCAGAACAAAACTGTGTTAATAAAACACTACAGGTGCACATAACAAAATAGAAAAAGCAAACAAAACTGTTAAGTATTAGAAAAAATAATAAATCTGAAATAATACAAAAAATAACGTACATTTTTGGAACAAGAAAATATATTTCCGTTATATTAGCGTTAGCTTAGTGTTGTGCTCTATTGTGCTGTTGTGCAAAAGATATTCTGTACTATTTGTTTTGTGCTGTTGTGTTGAGATGCACACACCATATTCCATGTTATTTTGTTTGTGGGTTTTTTGGTAAATATTTTGACACAACTGTTTTGTTATTTAGTTTGGCTTTAGTGTGTTCAGTATCATGGCTTTTTGATTACCAATTATTATATGTATACCTAATAATTTTGTTACAAAAATTTTGTCCAAAATAGAAAAAATATAATATTGATTGAGATGTTGTATACAATTGTTTACGCTGTAATTAATTTGTAATTATCTTTTTATGTAGGCATACAACAATTAAAAAAAAGCATTTATAACATAATCTTTACTTAAATAAAAAAATTATTAATATGTTAGTAACAGTTACAGATTAGTATTTTAGTAGTTACCTTATTATAATTGTATTTATAATTATTAAAGGGTTATTAATTAAGTGATCTAGAGACCAACAAGAAAAATATATTTCAGTATTGATGCTAGTAGCCTACTTTCATTTTAAAACAAAATTAAGATAATGATTTTTTGAAATTTTCTTAGCAATATTGTTTTAAATCTATTTTTTCTGTCAACTAGCTAGTTTAACGTTGATATCATTTTTGTTCAAGCTATAGACCAAATTGTAATAAACGTTTTAGGTCATTTACAGTGGTCTACACGTTTATTCCCCGTGAAAGAAGTGACTTTTCAAGCAATAAAATGATAAGTTGTATAAATTTTAAACAGAACATTAAGGAAGAAAATAACAGCACGACGAATTATGTTTACAACACTCAAAATAAACTTCTACGAAACAGAAACGTAAACCAATCATTACAAAGGGCGAAGAAGGTTTCAAAGCAAACACCTACATTTCTACTACACTAGTGTGGTGGCCACTGGAAAAAAAAAAACTATAACCAACAAAACTGACCTTTATGGCAGTCTGCATGATCATACTCGTAGCGTAGGTCACACCCTTGGACCCCAGATGTAGCATGGTGTGATATCCCTGTTCCTTGGCTTTGCTGATATACTCATCGATCTCCTGTCACACATGAGTTGATACACATTAGAAGAGGGAATTGTACAAGTTAGGGAGGACATCATTTGAAATTTCTGTTTCATATAAAATTACGTGTATGATGATCATAAGACTAGAGAATGAGTCAAGTCGAATACTTCTACTGTAGAGTTGAGCTGTGCGACATCAGCAACTGTACATCATGTCATCATCAAGTTGTGTACAATAAACATTCACTACTCTGTTATCTGTTTTAGAAAATTACAATCAGATAGATCTTTAATCTCACCCATATTGTGTCTTATGTAATGGTCGTAAATTTGCATAAACATGTTTTTTTTAATATTTCAGTGATCTTATTTTTTAATCGTAACAACCCTGTTTGTGACGAGGCACACTTTTATAGTTCGTTCTACATTCAATGTGCAGTACGGAGCGGCCATACGCCACGTTATCCAAACGACAGTTCCCATGGTACTAACTGTCCTGCAGATATTGACTCCTTGGGCCACGCTCTGTAAACCCACTGGATTAAATATGTTATTTTGGTGATATTACATTTTTTCCATGTCAAAACTTATTTCTGATGTGTAGACAACAAATTTTCAAGGAGCAGGTTTCTTGTTCCAGGTATAGGCTACTTACATGTTACAATTTATATTACTTTTCGGTTAAATGAAATCACTGTGATAAATTTTAAGTATTAGCATAGTTATTACTAAAACAATATTAATCTTAGACTACAAATTTATTTATTTACGTAAATTAATAATGGCAGTTTATAGGTTACTTATACACAGCATACACGTTGAAATACATTTTTCAGTTATGTAAAAGATATAAATTTAAAGTAGTTATTAATACAAAAATAATATTAAACTACAAAAGTACTTACTCTTATTAAAAATCACGCTCATTTCTACAGTTTATTTTCTCTTTGTATTATTTTATGTTATACTGTATTTATATTTCAAGTTACTATGTTGATTATCTCGCTTGATTTACGTCACTCTCTGAGTTTGTTTACAAGCCCATCTTATCCTAGCCATCTATTATTGTTGTATTTAGGTTGAGAAATTCTAACACATAAATATAAGCCATGCCAGCTCAGATAAGATAAAGATTCTTTCCTGTCCTGCCTTTAACCTGTTCAGAACAATGACATCTTACAATGTAAATTTAAATGTACTCAGAGTGAATTGGCAAATAAACTGTATAACATATTTGTACCTATATTTAATTGCACATGCAAAAGCTAGAATCTTTTTACTGTCACTGCAATAAAAATCATCTCTTAAATACTATCATAAGAAAATCGTACTATTTCAATGTTCCAGTATTTAGATATCGAATCGATGTAAATTAATTTACATATTGTTTCATAGTAAATTGTAAGTTCCTTTCATTTAATTTTATAAACTTTTTATAGTAATACAAACATCACAGATAATTAAAACACTTTCGAACATGAGCTAAGGTACAAAAGGTAGGTAGGGTACAGTAAAATCTATTTAAGCGCCTTCGCACGCGTCATGAGGACAGTTGATGCAACTCGCATGACAGTAGGCATGAAGGTAGTAACATGAGTACGTCCCATTATACATGTACTGCACGGTGAATGTGGAACTGACTATAGTACCGGAGCATAAAATTTAAATGTTTCCAAAAACGCCACAGAGCTTTTCCAAAGTAACTCCATGCACATATCATTGTTTTGTAACTCGTAACCAAAGTATTTATAATTTTTTGGGTATATTTATATTAAGTAAAATATCTTAAATTATGCAACAACAAAAAATAAAAAGTTAGGAACATTAAAAAAAAAAAAAAACACAATCTTACCATTTGAACTCATTATTCAAGTTTGAATATTTTGGGGCCAAATAATTCTTCTATATTTGTAAGCCAATGGTAAATATCAGGTCCATAACCCCTCCTCATGTGCAAAGTGGCCAGAAATTAAGTCCAACACAGAAACATACAAAAAAACACTTTTTTCTATAGACTTTGGAAAAATCATCATTATTCTAACACAATAATGATGATTTTTCCAAAGTCTAATTAAGAATTAATTACAACTGACTGTGAACAGTTGAAATACCATAGAAAAAGTTGACACAACACACCTTTATGGATAAATTAACCACCCTTTTCATTACTTTTAATTTTAAATTTCTTAATTTTACACATAACATAGATACAGTGTGAAGTGTTGATTCAACGCAAATGTTGAGTTTAGATCTATTTTACCAGTCCTCAATGCAGCGTCTGAAATCTGACAATGTGACATACTTGACGCGTGAAATCTGTTAAGAGATCCAAAAGAAATCTGCGATGAAGGCGTTCAAAGCGATCTCTGCATCGTTTTGACAGAGACACCTAGATCATGAAAAAGCTTTCTGGTTTCCCAGCAGTCACCAAGTGTAATCTACATAAAGAAGTGTTTTTTTGCCTCATCAAGTGCACAATTGAGTGCACCATGATGTTTTAGATGCAATCCCAAAGCACCCAGGAGCAACCGAGTTTCCTACGCACAACATAGCTATCTAAGCTTTCACCTCTCATCTAGATTCACTGGGAAGCTGCTGGAAAACCAGACAGAGCTCTTTTGTGGTCGAAGGGTCTCTGGTGTCAAAACAAAGCAGAGTTCGTTTCAAACTTTTTCGGATCTCATCAGACAGACGTGGACTAGGATTCCAGGAGTAAAGGCTGTTGAAATGTCAGATTTCAGATGCTGCAATAAGCAAAAGTCAAAAGAGAGCTAAATTTCATAATTGTTTCAGTGTTTGACCCATGTTCAGATATGAAGTCTGCTTAAATTCATTAAATATTAATTTTGTTACATTAATTCTTATAGCCACATACCCAGTCATCTACTCAATAAATATGTGAACTAAAAACCAAATTTGTCAATAAATCTTTAACTAATATTCAAACAAAATTTAATGTCGGCTCCTCCTCTTTCTGGAATAAAATTAAAAAGCAAGAAATGGAAAAGTCATGACCTATTATTTTTGTTCTTTCTCTTAGAACGAGAAGCTCAGAAATTGCACATAGTCCTATAAGGACTTTTGTACTGCTTCCAGAGTGACAGGATATTCTTGATGGGTACGGTTGTGAGTAGGGCCCGCCTCCTGTTGGGACCCACGAGGAAGAATTTAGACCACTAATTTCAATCATGTCTCCTCGGAAGGGGGTGTCACACCCTTATGTCTAGTCTAGGAAGAACCTTTGACTCTTAGGGAACGAACCTCATCAACTCCAACAGTCATCTCCCGCAGTAGACTAGACCTTTTGAATTACCTTTGCACCCAGGATCTCAACATTTGCATTTAGTGACGTGCAGCTCATGGACATCCATAAGGTTGCCCACATTTAAAAGCACATAGGTTTTTGCTGTACCCAGTGTGGGTTCAACTGGAAGGTATAAAACAGCCAGAAGTTAACCCTCCTGGGACGATGACTTGTTCTTACTCAAGAAATTTACTTAAGTTATTTTTTCAATAGCTGAACAAAACCGTTACGTACCTGCTCTCTCTTGATGAGCGCTGGATGTACGAAATTGCGGTAGAGTATACTGGAGCCCTTGGTTGCTGGAGACAGCAACCAAAATACCAACACCACCTTGATTTCATAGTAGAACGGGAACCTGCACATGTCCATAGCCAATTAAAAATTAAGCATTTAAAAATACCTTGAAGTTGTTTTTGTACATTCTTTTGGTTAATTTTAAATAGGTGTCATAGGTTGTAGACCCCAAACAATTAAAGATTAAAAAAACCAGCTGTAAGTCTGTAATTTTTTAAACCATTTGTAGTTTGGGTTGATCACCATCTTCAAACGTTATTACTGTGAAACAAGGGTTATACAGTTAGGAATTTTTATAAAGTAAATAAAAACTTTAGCAAAAGGAATAGAATTTACTTATATACATAGGCTAGAATGTATGTCATTAGAAGTACATATTATTTCTTATACATTATATAGTAATGTCATACAAATTGTAACATAGTTTCGTAAAATTAAGGTCGGATACATTCCTTCTCTCTTCCTTCCTTCTTTTAGTGATTATATAAACTCATACTGTCATCGAGATAAGAAGTTACACATGGCATTGATGGTCTCGTATCTGTTCCTAAATAAAATTTTGGCTTCTATAACACATTTGTAGATTAATTTTTAAAATATGAAGTTATTTTTGAACATCCTGGAATAATTAAAACACAAGTCCTTTATATAGTCATCCACATCTCTTGTCTTGGTTCTCTTCCTTACTTCATGGTTTATAAATATGGAACTAACAAGATGGACACTGAACAAACAAGATAGACACAGAACAAACAAGATTGACACATTTTATGGAGTACATAATTGTAATTTGTCTCAAGGATATTTTTAGCATTTTTTTATAAGTAGGATGGAAAAATCTGGCAAATGATATACAGTCAGTCAGAAGCTTTACTCGATATCCTAATAACATTATAAATGCCCAAAGTGCCTTTGTTTGTTTATTTTTATTTCATACGTAAACTATTCAACAGGTTGTACTGAAATTTTACTTGGACATTCTTTAGGTCTCTGGTTAACATATATGCCTATTCTTATTTCAGAAATCCCTCCGTGCTACACTACATTGGTCTTTTAATTAGCACAAATACTCATCTTCGTCTCTAATTAATTTAACCACTATTTTCAATTTGTTTACGTTTATAGTGTGTAAATTCTGGAAGGAGTATCTATTAGTTTTCATGCCGTTTTTAGATATAATCGATTAGGTAAATACTCATCTACCTTAGAAAATGTCCTAAAATATAAGATGATCAGAATTTGACTCCAAAGACTCCCTTTTAAGCAACTACTGGAAGAACCATGCAAAATAAAGGTTCGCTGGATTGTTCTTTTGAAATAACGTACCAATTCCAGTTTGAAATGTTCTAAAATATTAAAAGATATTTTTCAGTTGTTTATATATAAACAAACAAGTAAATAGTGTCATTGTTAATGTAATTTTACTGTACATTTTTAGTAATATTAAGAATTAGATATAAAAGACAAAGTTACTAACTTTTACTATAGATTTAAAGACTGTTATAAAATTCATATTAGTTCTTGTTCAACAGAAGTATACTTCTCAGAGCTGTGTATACCTGTATATATTTTCTTGATCAGGAAAAAGGCAAAATCAACTATGGAACAAAAAATACTAAGGCTGGAGTAAACTACAATGGCTATAAATATACGCTTTTAACATATTTACTTGATCGTGGCAACAAGGCAAACTCGACATTGGCGTCGGAAATATAATTCACTAGAACCAGCAGCGCTCATACACGTGCAAAGCCTAAGAAATCGTGTGCGAAGAGGTGAGTAACTGTTAGTCATAGTATAATTTTAACACGGATTCTCTGTAATATGGCAGATTACCAGCAAAACTTAAACATTCCTATTATACAGTAACAACCTGGTCAGTATAACCTTCAGCGCAAGTCTCATACGTGGCTTGTCAAGTCAAAGACGGCCTTCATCTGTCGCTCGTCGAGTAACGGGTCGTAAGAATATTGTCTGTGATTTTTTAGCTGACTCGGGATACCGTGTAAGGACCACAGACGACCCTGAGCTGTTACCGCCTGTTGTTGGTAAAGTCATAAAACATCAAAGGCTGTGGATTGTGATGGCGTGAGTCTGCACTGTTCACACAGTCTGCCAGTTACTGAGCAATGTACAATCGTTGGTCAAGGTTAGTTTTGTAATCGAGTGTGGTTTTGTTCTACAGTGGTTTTTTAAAATTATTATTAGTGTAGAACTGCTTTGAAAATTGAATGGACCAGTGAAGATACAACAGAGGTTTTGGATTTCAGAACAGAAATCCATAATTTGGAATCCAATATACAGTTTCACAAATTTCTTCTTCAAGTACCACATAATGTTTTCTCTACTAATGAAAACACAGTACGTTGCAGCACAAGCAATTAATTGAGTTAGTCTTATAACATGACTTTAATCCTAGCTAGATGAAGCACCAGCTCATAGTGTAGAATCGTTTGGAGGTAAAGTGGAAGAGAGGACTTTTTAGCCTCTATAAATAAAGAAATTTTTCATTTTATTTCAGCTCGTACTGAATCACACTTCTATCCACGACCCGTCTGTGTCCCTAGATTTTCACATGCCACCCTAAATTGTGATACCAGCCAATTCGCAAAATCAGCAACAAACTAACCATCCGTCAATAAATCAAGGTCGTGGAAACTTAAGACTTTAATGTAGTCTCTGAGTGAGTAATGCATTTAATTGTGAAACCATTTGTATTAATAGGTTCTAAACATTTACATTTAGTAATACAAGTTTACTCCAATCTGATACAAGTGTAACAATACCAGAAAAAGCTGTAGTTTGAAAAGGCACACACAAACAATTGACTATTTTTGTACTGTAAGCAAGACATTATGTTATTTTTACCCTCCATGACACAAAACACTATATTTAGGTTTAGACTAAAATAACTACTGACCAGAAACTTAGGAATACATCTGTAAAAGTCTCTGCACATGTAAAAAGTGCAAATACGATCCAGTACATCATCCATTTCACCTGGAACAACAACAAAATTGTCAACAGGTGGCAGGAAGAGATAGTTTATACACTAGCCTCTATGTAAGCTTTGATCGCAAGCCAAACAACAAAGAAAAACCAATAGTTGTTAGGGCAGTAGTCTGATAAGCCTGACAAGCTAGTACTTTCCAAGTTCCAAGAAATCTTTTGTACTATTTATGATATCCATTTTATTTTATTTATTTATAAACAATCAAGATATATTGTTATCATACTAAATATATAACTGGAGACTACTTCTTATATAATAATAATAAAGATTAATATTTATTTTCCAAACATGCTATATTCATGTCTTATAGGCAGTAATGGATTTTTAATTTGTTTCAGCTTGAACTATCCTGCCCAGTAATCCTTACCATTCTTTGTTTAAAGTTTGTTATTGACAATGGAAGGTTTGAAAGGATAACAGAATTTCGGACATTTACCATCGTTATATTTACAAACAGTATAACACCTTTTGTAACACTAATGTTATAACTTTTGTAACATGTAACGATGGCAAATGTCCGAAATCCTGTTACCCTTTCAATCCTTACCAGCTTACATGTCCATACAGAACCACAAAATCTAGAGCTGTTTACAGGACTAGTACATTATTTTAAATTAAACTTGTCTTAATTTTTGTTACCTTCATTATAATAAGGTACCAAAGAAGTAACAAAATGAATACTCTAAAATTCCTCGGTATGTTCCTCCTGTCCCTCACATCAATAACAAATAAAAACAAAAACTATTTACCAAACAACCTAATAAATAATTATTTTTATCTCTATATTAAGACACATGCTATTTATTGCAAATCACTATAATGTTACATGACACCTAGGCTATTAAAATAGTTTTTTGTACTACAATAAATATAGCATTAATAAAATAAGAAAGCATCTCACCTCCTTAACTTGAAAAAAAATTAAAAGCTTAAACAAAGAAGTAGTACAAAAGTATCAAACAATATTAGATTATTTAACCATACAAAATATTTATTAAAAGTAAATAAAAGTCAAACAATCCACAGTTATTTGCAGAAATGTGTTAGATCAAAACTCAAACCAAATTTAAGGAGTTTATATAATTATGCTGCTTAATACAGTATTAAAAAAACATTAAGAGTTAATTGTAACAATAGGACTTGATATTACAAAGGGATATTATTGAGATACTGATAAGCTCTTATCTATTGACACATCTGTGCACTAAAGAAGTTCTAAAAGTGCAAATAAGTACACAAATAGAATTATAATTATTACTGGTAGTAAGGACATTAAATCATTGTACTTACATATTCTTTGACATTTTTCGTTCTAACAGCTTTGTAGGATGCGTAGGCGGGGTAGAGTGTTCCAAACAGCAGTCTGAAAATCGAATAGAAAAATCCCATTTTAACAAGCACTGACCACAAACTACGGTATCGGCCGAGGACTGAGAAGCATCTCCTCCTCCACGACACACTAGCCTATAAAGTTATGAAGCCACAGCCGTCCAGTGTTCCGTTCACTGCCAATGACATGGTTGCTATGAAATTAGCAGAATTGCATAATTGACTCCTCAACTTACAAGGCACCGAGTCGACCTTGGACCACCGAGCCGAGGAGATCCTAACCCGCATCTCAATGTCAACCCAGCTTTCTTCCCACATGTTACACTTTTATATAACATCCCTTCCGCGCTTCTACTTTTTATTGCAGGATACAATTTCATTCAATAACAATAACAGGAAAATTTTTAACGGTATAATTTTCATACATCAAATCCTCCTCAACTTGCTCTGAAATTTGACTCAATAGAAATTAATTGCTTGTATATTGAGGACTGAGGATAAAATAATAGTATTTTTTAATAAAGTATCAAAACTATACCCCTGTCTAAACCACAGGGAGAAAACAATTGAAATTATGTTCTAAAATTATATTCTGAATTAAATGTTCCATCAGTAAGCTTTATACATTTTACATGTACTACTGTATGTTGATAACGACTTAAGTAAGTTGTGATATTTATATTATCTAAACTAATTGCACTGTTGTCCATCATAATTTTAGCACCATATGATATGAAACCCATATTTTTCGTCAAAGATTAGGGAAAATATCCCCATCTTAAACATATGACTAATACCTGTCACCTTATACAAGAAAAGCTCTAACACCATTTGAATGTGTATTAATTATAGTTATT
Organism: Homalodisca vitripennis; assembly: GCF_021130785.1. Lineage (NCBI taxonomy): Eukaryota > Metazoa > Arthropoda > Insecta > Hemiptera > Cicadellidae > Homalodisca > Homalodisca vitripennis. The sequence goes on from NC_060207.1 coordinate 228,628,277, forward strand.
TCATGAAAATAGACATTTTCCATCATTTTAAAATGAAAAATAATTATGTCAAATGTAGGGAGTTTAACACTTCGATGTGGTTTACACCATAAGAAAAACCACCAGTCTTCAGAGAGAAAATGTTAACTAGCCGGTTTAATCCCCAAAGGGTTAAATAACCAAAAGGATGTAACTGACAAATTTATTGTTTTATTATAATTTAAGAAATTAAGAGCTTTTAGGGTTAACATTAATTAATGCTTTAAAGTTAGTGTGCATGGAGTTTGACACACAACATGGATGTTGTGATTCCTGACTTAGGCGTGTCACAACGCTCCGGTATGATTCGTTTATTTTAACCTAGATTGTAGTTATGTGGTAGGTTAGTTATCCACCTGAGGAAGAGATCAGATTGCAGATCTAAAAAAGTTAAAAATGTGTTACTGATTTTTTTGTATCACTGAACAATAGCAAATGTCCGGGAAAAGCTTCTGTTTTCTTTAAGAGCTTTTAATTTTGTCCCTTTTGATTTTAGTTCTTACAGTACCAATCATTCAGATATAAGCAAAACTACTGAATAATAATTATATAGACAAATTTAGTTTAAATTCACAATTTACTAGATTGGTTTATAACTTTCAAAGAAAATGTTTTTACTGGAAAGACTACACATATACAGTAAGATGACACAGTCAAATTTTTTAAAATGGTAGATTTGGACACAAAGAGCAATGGTGGAGGAGGGTGTGGTGTAGGGGAATGTAAAAGGCGTTTTGTAACCTGAACAGCAGTAAAATGACGACAATGAGAAAAGAACATGAACTCATGTTGAATTTCGTGACTCATGATAAAGGCTGAATTCATAATTCATTGACTCATTTTGATAATGATGTCAAAACCTGAACTATATAAATACGAAATAATTCAATTGTATAGGGAACAGCTTAAGTTTACGTTCTGATATCCTCCTCAACCAATTCTGACAATCTGTGCTACGACTATCATCCGGATCTTAATCCAATTGAAATAATTTACAGAATAAAAATCTAATGTAGAAAAAAACCCAATAGGGTTCTTTTTGGGATCGAAAGGAAGTTATGAACCTAGTTTCAAATCTCTAGAACCTTTCTATCGAGAGTTACCATATACAGACAGACAGACAGATGGACTGCCCTTGGATTAGGCACAGGTAAAACCGGGAATCCTCCACAACAGTTGCAATAGTTTCAGTTGCCGCCAGACAACAGTTGCTAAGAACCGTAGCGCCACAAATGCTCCATAAAGCGACGGTTCACAACTATAGGGAAGAAGCAGTTCTTAGCAGCAGTAAAATTACATAATTTCTTAAAGTCGCAAAACTTGTTCAATTGCAGGAATCGTTTACAAAGATAGTTCTGTTTTCAAACTGCTCCACAAAAAGCTAAAGTGAAACTGAAAGTACTCTGTAGTACTCGACAGTTCTAAAAGCCGGTTACAGTGGTTGGTACATTTGTTGCTAGTACCACTATAAGTAAGCCTTAATAAAGAAAGTACTAAAAAGCAGGTAAATTACCAATTACAACATGTACTGTAATTTTAACAGGGTACATCACTTAAAATGATAGTGTCTCCCCTCTACCACGAGGAAACGAATTCACCCGTCTGCCGTGTCAGTTGAGGGAGTATGAGTTGCCATCGTTAGCAGTATTCAGTTCTCTCCTATCTTGATTCGAGTCTGTTTGTTTAACATCCAAGTTAATAATTAAACACCGCCGTAAAAAATAATGGTAAGTAAACAAAAAAGAAAATTTGCTTATAATGAAGATCTTAAAAAGGAGTATACTGTATTGTTGGCTTCAAAAACTAACAAAACCATTGATGCTTTTTTTTAAACAAGTTTCCAGTTCTGAGGAGTTTTATGGGCCTCCTGGAATCTGGAGTCATGTTTGTCTGAAGAGGTCCAAAGAAAGTTGGAGACGAATAAGCTCAAAACGAACCCTTACATCGTTTCGACATCAGACACACCTATAAATAGGTGAAGCAGCAGTCTCATTGTCTCATCAGATGCACAACTGTCTGGAGCTAAATTCAACATTCAAACTGAATTGAATACTTTATACCATAGCTATGTTAGATTCAAGATCAAATATTCTTTATTCATACAAGTATATATACAGAATTGTGCCACATGTGTTTTTCATTCTATCCAGCATAATTTAAAATTTAAATCATCTGATTGCCAATTAAAGTTGATTTGTAAATTGCACAATTTGAAGTTTTCAAGTGTTCAAACCAAGACGTAAGCAATTGCTGTTAATGTGACTGCACCATTTATTTATTTTAGATTGAGGGATTGCAAAACTAGAAGGTCGCTTTGTTATAATTATTGCCAATGACTCTAGTGATGTAAATGGTAAAACAGAGCAAAATTTTTGACTGATCTCGTTGTTGTTTCACTGGAGAAAAACAAACTGCTGGATAAGTTAGTTTCATATTGTGCAGATAATACTATATAAATTTTGGGAGTGTTCAAAGAAAGGGGTAAACTAATGTTTTTTACATAGTAGTTTTGATATTGCTGACAAATTTTCTTCGATAAAATAAAACCAAAGGAATATTGAGCTTAACTGGTAAATTGTGGAAAAGTCATGTGAATACATAAATTCAGTATTGTGACCATAATCAATATTGATCAGTTATTTGATGAAGCGGTTTTAGAAAATAATGTATTAAAGAGAATCGAGCAAGAAATGAATGATAAGAAAGAAATGCTTAAGAAAGAAAACAGGAATGAAGATTTTGTAAAATTGTCAGGTGTCGCGTGTGGGTTGAAGTGAACAAAATGTTGCAATAGTCCGAATCTTTTTGTAAAAATTTCGAAAAAGTGCTTGAGTTTGCTCTTTGACTCCAGTACATCTGATCCAGTGGAAAGAATTTCTTTACTCATGAAACATGTGTGGATGACGGGCAGAAATAGATTATTTTAAAGTTGACAAGGTTCAGGATTATCCCTTCTATTAAAGTTAACTGTAAACTTTCCTGTTCTGATTTTTATCATAAAATAAAGGATAACAAAAGGTCTTTCTAAAAAATGTATTAACCTCAGAAAAATATTATTGGCTCACTGCTTAAAATACTTCATGTTCTTATCCTTACAAGTTTAAGTAGTTGAACGATGAAATTCTTTTACGAAGACTCTTTGCGCAACTACATCTTTTCTTCTAATTCCATTTTCTTTTCATACAAATCAAGCAATTATCACACAAGACTAAATACGAGAGGAAAATTGCTTTTAGAACAAGTAAAACTCTTCAATTAAATTTCAGCTTTAAAATTATTTTGGTGGACTCCTCGACCCTTCTTTGCTGGGGACTTAGACCTACTCAACATCTCTACTACGGTTATGAATTATGGCAGCCCTACCATTGAGGTTTATTTATATTGATCTCACGAAATTTCTTCAATGTTGTATCATGAACAACTTAATATACATGTAAAAAGTGACTAGCAAACGTGTCAGCCAACACAGCTAATAAACTGTTATCAACCTTATCTCTCCAACCCTAAAAACAATTACAATAAAATTGCACCATCCATCATACCCCCGCTACTGTGTACCCAGAAACATTTTTGTCTATGACCACATATTCCAAAGAATATAAGCTACGTTCTCAACAATTAACAACATTCTTTATTTCATCTTCATATACAACACAGCACTATAACAGTAATAACTTAGTTTCATCTGCTCTGTTGCAAGTTACTTGTGACGGAACATGAATCACATAGGCCTAGATACTTGCCCACGCTATGTGACAGTTGTTTCTGATAAAGGAATTCAATGTGACAAATGCAGACATTGGTTATATTTCAAATGTATCAAAATGAGTTATTCTGCTTACAAACAGCACTCCAACGATCTTTCCTTAAAATGGAATTGCAACAGAACTGATTGTCTAAAAATTGTGCCTGTTCTTATTTCTACCACAAGTGTCTTAGAAGAAACACTGAAGAAAATAGACACACTAGCTAGCTACCAAAGCTGATCCATATTTAACAGAGATCACCAACTTGAAGGACAGCTTTCACAAGCTCCAGAAGACCTTCTGAATTTGAACCACTTCTTAAGGTGGAGAATGTTGTTAAATCCTTATTGGAAAATGCTCAAAAATGCAATGATTGACAATGTGAATTTGGAGTTAGCCGATCGTACGTTAAGGCAGTCCAACATCAATATTTTCAACATCCTGGACAGTACTTGTCTGCAAGTCTCAGTTAAAAAGACTTGGATCTTATTAAGGAAATTAAGAATGTCTTCTCCTCAGACTTTCTCTTTTTTTCAAGACTGGAAGCCTTCTTTCACAATCAATAAACCTCATCTTACCCAAAGCAGCTGAAGCTAGATAGTTTTTCGGGAAATCTTCTGATAATGATATACATGAACCAAGTTTGGCTACAGTGTCCTTCGCTTACAATAGAAATCCTGAAGAACTGAGGTTCTTGTTGGAACTTAAGAAAATACTGAACCCTCATACATAATGGTGAAAGACCTCAAATTTAAGTACATTAACGGCACTCCTCAAATTCCAAGACACCCTCAAATTGTCAAAAAGCTAAAAGCTATTTACTTCCAATGGTTTAGCCAATCTTTGATAGCTTCGCCAATCCTTAACAACTTGCAAGCACGTCAATCAAATTTTTTCAAGACTAACTTTATAAGTAATCTAGTATTTCCAGAAGTGAGTTAGGCTTGTATAACTACCAAGTCTTTAGTAAAGACAGAGAACGTTTGATGTTAGTGAGAAAGAAAATGGTGACATTATTCTGATAGCAGTCTCTTTACACATAAAGTAGCTATGGTGAGAGTGGTTGATTCATGTGTTTCTGTGCACAGAGTTATCACCTATCATTTGGTCAGAGCACATTTTTATCTATCTCTATTTTACTGTCAGAAACTTCTCTTCTGTGACATATATATCCCACCCAAGAAACCTATTGCATGTTGTAAAGCTTTCACCGATGCTGTACAAGAAATACTAAATCTGTTCAATGCACAAAATTCTTCTATTTGGTGAATTTCATCTACCAGATTGGACTTCATCTAGTGCCCAACAAAATGGCTCTTCACAGAACTTATACAGTATTGCTACCATGTTTGGCCTAACTCATATTAACTCTAAATTAATACTATCTATTGAGGAGTAATATTAGATCTGATATTCTCCTCCATCTAAGAAGCCACGGTTTGCCATGACCTTAAACTCCTGCACATTCCTGAAGATGAGCACCATCAAATAACACAAAAGGTTCTTTGGTACTATCCGCGGAGGCCACTATTTTTGAAAGAGTTTTTCTTACCGGAAGACCTAAAAAAACTACATTATTACAAAGAACTGACCTTACTTAAGATATTGTGAAAATTATATGTCATTATGACGATCAGTTCTTGTTTTCTGCCTCCCACAACGAAGCAATGTAGGTGAGAAGGAGGCCACTCTGTCCCTGTCTTCTATTTGTTATTAGGCTATATAAGTAGGTAAGTACATACGTACCTATTTTAAATATAAAAAGTCAGTGAACGCTCGTATGATCTGAGCTTGAATTCTTTGAAGGATGTTTTCTTTTTTCGCCAGAAGTGCGGCATCACCAAAGTACTTTTTTGACTTCAGATTTCGTTCTAGATTGTCCAACTTTTCCAAATTCAGATCACATTGGTCGATCTAGTACGTGATCTGAGGTTGGGAAAGTACCAATCGGAAACGCCCCTGACTATCACTGCAAACTTCAGTGGTGCACATGACAAAAAAAAAAAAAAAGAAAAACATCCCTCGAGATACTACCCAAATTCAAGTTCAGATCATGTGAGCGCTCAATAAAGATTGACGTTAAGTTTGGTACTACTAGTAACATATTTAGCCTACGATAACCTATTTATATAGGAACACCTGGAGACTTATATAACATAGGAACAGAGCTGTCTCCTCACCGACATCGCTTCCTTTTGAGAGGCAGAAAACAAGAACCAATCGTCATAATGACAGGTAATTTGTACAGTGAATCAAACAATGTCTGTTCCCGGTGAGAAAAACTCCAAAAATAGTGGCCTCTGGATAGTACCAAAGTACCAATACAAATTCTCTAGCTTACTACTTTTTGTTATTTTTAGTTGTATTTAATAAACATAGGTAGTTTTAATTCATCTGCATAAATATTTAAAATTGTGAACACACAATCCAAGGTTTATTACACATCAATGACTGATTTTTAATTTTGCCAAAAGGCATAAATTCACAAAAACCATTGGAACATGGAACACCTGTAGGCTAATACTAGAATTATAGTTAAGGAACCTACATAACAAATATTTTAATAGGTCTGTGTATCTCAAATACAAATATATCAAAATTAACAAGGTTGAATTATTATTTGTCAGTTCATGGTAGGCTACTTAGTTTGGACTAGGCCTAGCGATGCGTGATTGAGAGAGGTTACAATAAAATTTTTTTTTACTGTCAGAACTTTTAAAATGCATCTCGAATGATCAACCTGCATTGAAAATGTTAAAAGAAATGCACATTTAAAAAAGTTATCAGCTACCTGATTTGTTTAATGCAATCACTGAATTAATTAATGCATTTAGATATTAAACACAGTTTTTATGTTTTATCAGTGTAGTATTTACATTTCTGAACACTAAAATTCTCATGCTACGATCAAATCAATTCCAACAACAAACAATTTTCATATGAGTCAAGTTGGTTTTATTTAACAAACCGAGTATGTTTCACCACATTAACTGAAGTTTCAACGATGCTACTTGAATAGTTGGTTAATATGGTGAACAATAAAAACAGTAGGCCTAGTTTTTTTCCCTGAGCATCTGTATACAGGGGCGTAGGCATCCTTTAGTAAATTTTGTTATGTACGGTACAGTTGTTGGCATTATGGCATTAAAAGAGTAGTCTAAATAAAAGCGTATTTTAAAGTTATCATAACCCGTTTAATAATTTACCAGGGTACTGAAATTGATACGATATTAGGTGAAAAATATTCAAGGGCATAAGAATCCATCTATAAACGTCATTAGGTTAAATATTGATTCATTGTACGAGAACGGAATCGGAACAACTCCAGAGACTAGGAGTTACCAGAAGGTCTCACTACTATCTCTTTCATACCAAAATATAATTAAACTCAACCATTTATAATAGGCTATAAAATGTCCAATACTAATATAAGGTAGGCATAACATTATTTTATAACAGATATCCAATGCTGTTACTGTATATCTTGTAAGCCTAAATTAATCATCAGTTTAAAAATATTATCTAGCCTAACATCAGCCCATCAAAAAGGTTCTCTAACACCGTTCTAGCTTTCAATCAGAATTCTAAAGATATAAGATCCTCCAGTCCCTAGACAAGATTCCTGTCTTAGAATAGAGCAAGCTACAGTAACGAACAAGCCATAGTTTCAAATTCAATACCATATTGGACTCCCTCTGGACCGTGCTGTTAAATTTATTGTTGAAAACTACAATTAATTAACTTATGGCACTTATGATTGAAATGATTCATCCAAAATATAGAAACATTCAATTGAATATGAAAATATATTTTTAACTCGTAGCAACAGGCAAACAATGGAAGAACTCAGATTGTAGTATTTAAAACTTTCTACATTAAATTATTAGTTTTAATTATATACTTACATTATTAAACGTGATACTATAGCTGATAACATTATTTTTATGCATTAATTTGAGTAAACATTAAAAATCACAGAACCAAAAGTGTTAAGAACAAGAGCACCACTCCAATCACTATCGAACAGCCATCTTTGAACAAGTAGTGACGCAACGATTGTTTTGGTCACGTGATCTGGAACTACTTTTACAGTCCTGCTGAGCGGAGTTCGATGTAGGTCTTCGTGCACCGGCTGCACAGTGTTTTCACAAGTATCAAGGCGCGGGACGTGGTGGTGTACTAGTGTCAAATGTGTTGTGTTGATAAAGTTTGACATTTGTGGAGTTTTGTGAATTGAATATGTCAATAAAGTGTAAATAATGGCTTGCAGATATAGAGATGAAATAGTGGGAAAACGATTTTTGTCTGTTAGTGGTTTTAATAAGTTAAAATTGTCAAAAATAAGTGAGTGGGGATGGAGAGCAGGAGTTATACGTGCTGCAAGTCATAAGGATAACAAACACAAGGATTTACAGGTAGGATTAATAATTTATATGCCCAAAATATTCGGAAAATATAAGTTAAGGGTCTTTATATAATAATAAACAATGAAAAATAACCTTTAGAAAGTTCTAACATAGATTTATGAATATTATTATAAATAATAATTTATTGTCATATTTAGTTGGTTGTAACGTAATGTCATTATTTTGTGTTAAATTATATTTTCAGCTGTAGTGTTTTGAAATAACTTTCCAAGTTAGATTATGAAGTGTGTACAGAACCAATCAGACTTTGTCAAATTGTGATAGTGAGCTTCCCAGTTCATTAGCCTAACTGATGTAATATTTAATAATTACAAATCAACAGTTAAATTTCACAGACTATATTGTGTAAGTTTGCAGCTTCTCTATGTAAATTATTCATCATAACTGGGTTTTGAATACTGCACGTAGCTATGATACAGTCCTTCTTGACTTTCTATAGTGTTTGCTTGAACAAGTATTTCTGATTTCACCAAATCGGTCCAATGAAATGTAACTGTGCTTTTGTAACACTGTAAAGTCAACCCGTAGAGAGTGTGCAAGGGAAATAAGAAAGATAACACATTTTTACTTGGTTATGTTTAGAAATGGTCAAATTATTACGTATTAAAGAAAAAGTTTAGTTGTGATTTGAAATTGTGATCAAACCACTACTAGGCCTAAGTAACAGTTTGTTATACGTTTGTAGAATAATAAAGCCTGAATCATACTATACTGTAAAGTGAATACCAATGCCAAAATTAAATTTATGTCTAAGAGAAATGTAAGAGTGGTGACAGTTACGCGTTTAAATGGAATGAATTAGGTCAGCGACCCAGGGCTTGCATGCAGGTGCAGGGAGGGTTCTGAACAGGTGGCAGGTCGTATGGAGGGAACCCCCGCTTCACGTTTTGTCACGTAGGCACAATGCCCTGTCCTGTGTAAACCTGTCATTTTGATGACGCATTCTATTTTGAACCGATACGTACTATATTCTCGTGTCGAAACAAAAATGCTCTTTTTACTCACCCGTAACTTTCAACATACTTTTTTTACTATAGTCTTCTGTATTATTTTGGCAATAAATAAGTAACTTAGGCTAGATTATCCCAATTAATAAATTCTCTATTACACTTAACCTATTCTTTAATATTACAGATTTTACTATTGCCTCGGTGGCATCTACTCAATTCCCGCCATAAACATGCTATTTATATTTTTTACTATAGTCTTCTGTATTATTTTGGCAATAAATAAGTAACTTAGGCTAGATTATGCCAATTAATAAATTGTCTATTACAACTTAACCTATTCTTTAATATTACAGATTTTACTATTGCCTCGGTGGCATCTACTCAATTCCCGCCATAAACATGCTATTTATATAAGTCCGGTATTGCTGTCTCTTATCCAGAAATAAACATTCCTAGAAAGTCACTTCTTAAGAATAAATATAAATAACCCGTTTCAGAGTAATCTGATTGAATTGGTAACTTATTTTTGGGCTGCTTTTACTGCAGCGATTCGAAATTTATTATAGTTCAGTTTTTCTTATCTAACGTGGGCCGATCGTTATACTTACATGGCCCTGCAGTTTTTCATTAATTTGAAATAATAATATAATATGGGTATTTTTAGAGATCTAATTATTTTCTTATAATATTGTGTATAGTTGACACAATCACAAAAATAACCATAAAAAATTATAAGAGAATACGGTATGTAAACCAAGTAAAAGAGTGATATACATTTTTTTCTTGTTTTTAATACAGAGAACTAACAGTTTTTAATACTTTATATATTCGTTAAACGTATCAAAGGAACGTTACTGTTGTGAGCAAAATATCGAAGTTTATTTGTAGAATTCCAGGGGCTTGATAAGTTTGGACATTTAAGTTTCATAGAGAATAGCTTTGAACCTTGATGTACGAGTATTAATAGGGTAGTAGGGGTAGTAGGAGTATAGGTTACGTGTTATTTTTCTACACATCGAGGTAATGTAAAGGTGGTGTAGGCAATTTGGAATAAAATTGTAAACCTACATTTACACACTGTATGTTTTACGGTGTATTTTCAAATGCAAATTGTAGTAGGTGGAAACGATACAAGTACCAACTCAATCTATAGGTCAAAACTACCGGTAACTGTGCATCCAAAATCAAGGGAAAATACCACTATCTAATCAAATAGTAAGTGTAATTAAATTAATTAATTTATCAGTTGTTTGTATATACAATCTTTAACACATTTAGATTTAATAAGACGATATGTACAAATAAACATATTTAACACATTTTGACGTGTTATTATAGTTTAATGTTTGTTGGCCTAATGTTTTGACAAAATATGAAAAATAAGGACTTAAAATCAAAAACATCAAAATGTTTTTCGTAAAATAAATATTTGGTCTCTCTACTCACTTACTTGATACATATATTATAATGATGAAAAATGTCCATTTAGCAACATTTTAAACGTGTCAGTTAATGCACCAATCGAATCCACACCAATATGTGCCTCTTTGTATGCTTGAGTATGTTTACTAGCAGTTACCCGCGGCTTTGCACGCAATTTCGTAGGCTTTACACGTGTTTAGCACTTCTGGTTCGAGTGAATGAGATAGGCTATATCCAAAGCCAATGTTGAATTTGCCTTCTTTGTTGCCACAATCGAGTAAATCTGCCAAAAATTTTATATATATTAACTTATCTTCTTATTTTTGTTCCATTGTTGATTTTGCCTTATTTTCCGTTCAAGAAAGTATATTATACTGTACGTGCACAGGCCTGAGAAGCCTATTTCTGTCAAAAGACAACTAAGATAGGTTTTGTAACAAGTCTTTACATTTACAGTAAAAGTTAGGTGGTAACTTTGCATATTTTATATCTGCATTACCGTACTGACCAAGCACTGCTTACTTAATATTTGCTAAAATGTACAGTTAAAAGTATATTTTCATTAAAACGTTTAATTTTTTTTATCTGGATATTTTCTTAATTTGTGCTCACCAGTAAAAGGGTGAAAAAGGAAGTATTTTTTAGTAGTATCAAGCTTACTCTATGCTTTCTTATCATAAATGTAAACGAACTGAAAATAGTTGTTAAATTAATTAAACCTATGGTTGTGCTGTCATAAAACAATGTTTACATCGAACATTTTATTACATTTAACAAGCTCTTTCAATTAATAGCAACTTTAGAGGCCAAGATGGGATTTTTCGAAACGTCAGAGACAAGTGGGCGTAACCCGAAGGATTTTCAAAATAAGAATAGGCCTAAGCCTATATGTTAACCAGGCCTCTAAGAATGTCCATGTAAAGTTTCAGTACGATCGGTTAAATAGTTTACGCGGGAAAACGTAACAAATAAACAAACTCAATTTCGCGTTTATATTATATATATTTTGTGTAATTATATATAATATAATTACACCTTATTATATATAAGGTGTGATTAATATATTTTTTTCTCTTAAAAATGTGTTATCAGAACGAAGAATTTTTTAATGTTGAATCTTCATTTTTTTCCCGTATGCAGAATATCTACCTAAGTATTTACTTAGAAGGCATCTTCAAGACCGGAATAATTTAAATCTAATCATTTCATATATGAAATAAAATTTCAAACAGACTTGTTTATTAAATAGGGTACGTACTTTGGTATTGGTCTGAGGTCACTCTGTCCCTATCTACTATTTGTTATTAGGATATATATATAAGTACATGTAGGTAAATACATACGTGAGTTATATAAATATAAAAAGTTAAAGTTAACTTTTACAAGCGTTCACGTGATCTGAGCTTGAAATTTATGTACTACCTCGAGGGATGTTTTTTTTTTTTTTTTTTTCGCTAAAAGTGCGGGAAAGCGCCACCGAAGCTCGCACAGATGGCCAGGGGCATTTTCAATCGGTACTTTCCCGACGATCTGGAACGTTATCCCAGATAAAAAAATATTCAAAAGATTTTTACCGCTAGTAAAAAAATGTACACCATTTCAGTAGGAAATTCTCTTTAAAGGGGTTTATTTTTTATACCATATATAGAAGGGAAGGGAGCAAAGGCTATCCAACTAGACATTCAACAGAATTCGCGAGCACTACGCTAGGTCTGGCCCTCGGATCGTGCTATGAATACTTGTACTAGCAATACTTCTACGGTGCACCTATTTCTATGGGAAGAGGGAGGAGTTTCAGTCCTGAACATCCTGCACGATAATTGTAATTTCAGATGATCTCAGACCATAAAATTCGTGTTTTTGAAAATAAAAAATAATGTGAATACAAAAAAAAAATACTTCAATATTATACAATTCATTTTTAGGTTGAATATGAATATAATACCTACTTACTTAGTTTTAAATTTACATTAATAACTTTTTTTAATGAAAATTTTGCGTTGTCTCTATGATATAGTTTTATTATTATTATCATCGGTATTTCTCTTAAAATTTTAAATTTAATACTATTCTATAAGTATAGGGATCATACACAAGTAATAAGCTATTAATTGTTAAGATGGTGTCCACAGAATATAACCTTCCTATTTTGGGAGATGTCAGGTACCTAGGCTATATTCATTGTTTAAAGTTATTATTCACGAAGGATGATTTGTAAGATAACAGGAAATGGTCATTTACAATCGTTATATGTTAAAAGGAAAGAAACATTTCGAGGGCTGGTATCTGTTCTCTTTCTCGTGTGTCAAATTTTAAAACACCTTTTTACGTGTTTAGTGTATGGTTTAAATGATGAAAACAGATACCATTCTTGGTAATGTCGTGTTTCTGTTATTGTACCACAAGGATGGCAAATGTTCGTAATCCTGTTAATAATTTCATATGAAACACGTGCTACTTAAAAAGCTAAAAAATGCAAATATTCCTACAGAAATTACCTACTGCCATACAAATTGTGTCTACCTTTTTCTTATTGTTACTGCGTGTACATAGATGAAACAACACATTTACATTGAACAGTTAAACTGCAGTGAACTGGCTGTGAACACTTTTGTTGTTTGAAAGTAAATTAATAACTTCGTTTCAGTAGTGTCTAATTATAATGTTAACGTAATCCTAATTATGTTATAAATGTGAAAGTGCCTTTGTTTGTTTGCTTTGTTTTCACGTGGAAACTACTCAACCGATTGTACTGAAATTTTACATGGACATTCTTGCGGTTCCTGGGACGGATATAGGCATATTCTTATTTCGAAAATGCCCCACTGGTCTTTAAAGTAACGAACAATCCCATCTTGGTCTCTAAAGTTGTGTAATATTAATTGAATGAGCCTGTCAGATGTAATCAACTGTTCTGTGTAACATAGGTTTATTATTTTCAATTTGTATACATTTATAGTGAGTACATTTTCTAATAAGTAACCATGATTTTAACGCAGTTATAGATTTCAGCGATTAGGTAAGCACAAATCTTCTTTAGAAAATGTCCTAAAACTTAAGAAGGTCAGAATTTGAATCCGAAGACTCCCATTGAAACAGTCGACAAGAGCTATGCTAGATGAAATTTCGCTGGACTATTATTTTGAACTAATATATCAATTCCAGCTCTAGTTGTTGTAAAATATGAAAAAAAACTTTTACTATAAATGTACAAACTGATATAAAACCCATTTTAGTTCTCTTTTGACAGAAGTAGGCTTCTGAGATCTGTGCTATATATGTTCTTGATCGGGAAACAAAACAACATCAACTAGGGAACAAAAATACAAAGAACGAAGTATATTACAATGACCATAATTATAAACTTTTTGTCGAATTTTTTATCTTAACGCAAACTAAAAAATTGGTATCGGTAACAAAATTCACTCGAACCAGCAGTGGTCATACATGTGCAAACCACACAGTGGGTAACTGCTAGCAATGCATATATAAGAGACAATGAAGTCAAGACAATGAACTTTTATTATACATTTAAAGATTGTTACTAAACCTATAAAAAATAAAAACTGTGTACGTGTAAATATGTACGATTAGGCGCTATAAAACAATCTACTAGAATACACGAATGAATGAAGGGTCATGTAACCTACCAAAAACCTTTCCTAGTAGACAAAAATCACCTGTTTATTAAGATTTATAGCTATAAAACGACCTGCTAGAATACACGAATGAATGAAGGGTCATGTAACCTACCAAAAACCTTTCCTAGTAGACAAAAATCACCTGTTTATTAACGATTTATAGCTATAAAACAACCTGCTAGAATACACGAATGAATGAAGGGTCATGTAACCTACCAAAAACCTTTCCTAGTAGACAAAAATCACCTGTTTATTAAGATTTATAGCTATAAAACGACCTGCTAGAATACACGAATGAATGAAGGGTCATGTAACCTACCAAAAACCTTTCCTAGTAGACAAAAATCACCTGTTTATTACGATTTATAGCTATAAAACAACCTGCTAGAATACACGAATGAATGAAGGGTCATGTAACCTACCAAAAACCTTTCCTAGTAGACAAAAATCACCTGTTTATTAAGATTTATAGCTATAAAACAACCTGCTAGAATACACGAATGAATGAAGGGTCATGTAACCTACCAAAAACCTTTCCTAGTAGACAAAAATCACCTGTTTATTAAGATTTATAGCTATAAAACAACCTGCTAGAATACACGAATGAATGAAGGGTCATGTAACCTACCAAAAACCTTTCCTAGTAGACAAAAATCACCTGTTTATTAAGATTTATAGCTATAAAACAACCTGCTAGAATACACGAATGAATGAAGGGTCATGTAACCTACCAAAAACCTTTCCTAGTAGACAAAAATCACCTGTTTATTAAGATTTATAGCTATAAAACAACCTGCTAGAATACACGAATGAATGAAGGGTCATGTAACCTACCAAAAACCTTTCCTAGTAGACAAAAATCACCTGTTTATTACGATTTATAGCTATAAAACAACCTGCTAGAATACACGAATGAATGAAGGGTCATGTAACCTACCAAAAACCTTTCCTAGTAGACAAAAATCACCTGTTTATTAAGATTTATAGCTATAAAACAACCTGCTAGAATACACGAATGAATGAAGGGTCATGTAACCTACCAAAAACCTTTCCTAGTAGACAAAAATCACCTGTTTATTAAGATTTATAGCTATAAAACAACCTGCTAGAATACACGAATGAATGAAGGGTCATGTAACCTACCAAAAACCTTTCCTAGTAGACAAAAATCACCTGTTTATTAAGATTTATAGCTATAAAACAACCTGCTAGAATACACGAATGAATGAAGGGTCATGTAACCTACCAAAAACCTTTCCTAGTAGACAAAAATCACCTGTTTATTAAGATTTATAGCTATAAAACAACCTGCTAGAATACACGAATGAATGAAGGGTCATGTAACCTACCAAAAACCTTTCCTAGTAGACAAAAATCACCTGTTTATTAAGATTTATAGCTATAAAACAACCTGCTAGAATACACGAATGAATGAAGGGTCATGTAATCTCCCAACAACCTTTCCTAGGCAGAGACAAGAATCACATCTGTTAATTACGATATTTTGCTATAAAACAACCTGCTAGAATACACGAATGAAGGGTCATGTAACCTACCAAAAACCTTTCCTACTAGACAAAAATCAGCTGTTTATTACGATTTATATTTATAAAACAACCTGCTAGAATACACGAATGAATGAAGGGTCATGTAACCTACCAAAAACCTTTCCTAGTAGACAAAAATCACCTGTTTATTAAGATTTATAGCTATAAAACAACCTGCTAGAATACACGAATGAATGAAGGGTCATGTAACCTACAAAAAACCTTTCCTAGCAGACAAAAATCACCTGTTTATTAAGATTTTTAGCTATAAAACAACCTGCTAGAATACACGAATGAAAGGTCATGTAACCTACCAAAAACCTTTTCCTAGGTAGACAAAAATCACCTGTTTATTAAGATTTATAGCTATAAAACAACCTGCTAGAATACACGAATGAATGAAGGGTCATGTAACCTCCCAAAAACCTTTCCTAGGCTAGACAAAAAATCACATCTGTTTAATTACGATATTATAGCTATAAAACAACCTGCTAGAATACACGAATGAATGGAGTCATGTAACCTCCCAACAACCTTTCCTAGGCAGAGACAAGAATCACATCTGTTTAATTACGATATTTTGCTATAAAACAACCTGCTAGAATACACGAATGAATGGAGTCATGTAACCTCCCAACAAACCTTTCCTAGGCAGACAAGATAACCTGTTAATTACGATAGCTATAAAACAACCTGCTAGAATACACGAATGAATGAAGGGTCATGTAACCTCAACAAAAACCTTTCCTACAGACATCAACCTGTTAATTACGATTTTCGCTATAAAACAACCTGCTAGAATACACACGAATGAAGGGTCATGTAACCTACCAAAAACCTTTCCTAGCTAGACAAAAATCACCTGTTTATTACGATTTATAGCTATAAAACAACCTGCTAGAATACACGAATGAATGAAGGGTCATGTAACCTCCCAACACCCTTTCCTAGGCTGAGACAAGAATCACATCTGTTAATTACGATATTTCGCTATAAAACAACCTGCTAGAATACACGAATGAATGGATTCATGTAACCTCCCAACCTTTCCTAGGCAGACAACATATAACCTGTTTATTACGATATCCGCTATAAAACGAACTGCTAGAATACACGGGGTGGATGAAGAGTCATGTAACCTCCCAAAAACCCTTTCCTTTCCTAGGTAGAGACAAAAATAACCTGTTAATTACGATATTTTGCTATAAAACAACCTGCTAGAATACACGAATGAAGGAGTCATGTAACCTCCCAACAACCTTTCCTAGGCAGAGACAACAAATCACACCTGTTTAATTACGATATTTTGCTATAAAACAACCTGATAGAATACACGAATGAATGAAGGGTCATGTAACCTACCAAAAACCTTTCCTACTAGACAAAAATCAGCTGTTTATTACGATTTATAGCTATAAAACAACCTGCTAGAATACACGAATGAATGAAGAATCATGTAACCTACCAACAACCTTTCCTAGGCAGAGACAAGAATCACATCTGTTAATTACGATATTTCGCTATAAAACAATCTGATAGAAAACACGAATGAATGGAGTCATGTAACCTCCAAACACCCTTTCCTAGGCAGAGTCAAAGATCACATCTGTTAATTACGATATTTCGCTATAAAAAAACCTGCTAGAATACACGAATGAATGGAGTCATGTAACCTCCCAACACCCTTTCCTAGGTAGAGACAAAGATCACCTGTTAATTACGATATTTCGCTATAAAACAACCTGCTAGAATACACGAATGAATGGATTCATGTAACCTCCCAACCTTTCCTAGGCAGACAACATATAACCTGTTTATTACGATATCCGCTATAAATCGAACTGCTAGAATACAGGGGTGGATGAAGAGTCATGTAACCTCCCAACACCCTTTCCTAGGTAGAGACAAAAATCACACCTGTTGTTAATTACGATATTTCGCTATAAAACAACCTGCTAGAATACACGAATGAATGAAGTCATGCAACCTTCCAACAACCTTCCCTAGGCAGACAAAATATACTCTCTATATTACGATATACGGCTATAAAATGGACTACCAGCATACATGCGTGTATGAGGGTCTTCTAATCTCCCAAATACATTCTCTAGACAATACCGATATAACCCGTATATTGACGATAGTATTTGCCTTTAATGTAAAGTTCGGTTTTTGCATCTCTTCCAGTAGCATTAATGTGTCAGCGAGCACACATATGTATAATGTAATGTAAGAATATATCGACAAGCTTTTTGTATCCCATATTTGTTCAGTTACGTAAACTAAATTACGTAAACTAATTTACTACGTAAAAATCTAAAAAATCTAGTTAAAAGTGGAGGGGGCTATGAAACTCAGGAACGCATTGCTTGGAGTACCAGTACTTAGTGAATGACACATAGTAACATAACCAGGAAGTCCATTAATATACACATTAACAACGTCGATGGGGGTTTTGAAAATCTAGAGCGAACTCCGCCCAACCGCATTGCTTGGATGTACCTTTACGTATTGAACGACACATAGTAACATAACCAGAAGGCCATTAACAATCACAACATTAACAACGTCACTACGCTTTATGAAATCCTGGAACGAACTCCGCCCAACCGCATTGCTTGGATGTACCATTACGTATTGAATGACACATAGTAACATAACCAGAAGGCCATTAACAATCACAACATTAACAACGTCGATGGGGGTTTTCAAAATCTGGAGCGGACTCCGCCCAACCGCATTGCTTGGATGTACCATTACGTATTGAATGACACATAGTAACATAACCAGAAGGCCATTAACAATCACAACATTAACAACGTCACTACGCTTTATGAAATCCTGGAACGAACTCCGCCCAACCGCATTGCTTGGAGGTACCAGTACTTAGTGAATGACACATAGTAACATAACCAGAAGGCCATTAACAAATCACAACATTAACAACGTCGATGGGGGTTTTCAAAATCTGGAGCGGACTCCGCCCAACCGCATTGCTTGGATGTACCATTACGTATTGAACGACACATAGTAACATAACCAGAAGGCCATTAACAATCACAACATTAACAACGTCGATGGGGGTTTTCAAAATCTGGAGCGGACTCCGCCCAACCGCATTGCTTGGATGTACCTTTACGTATTGAACGACACATAGTAACATAACCAGAAGGCCATTAACAATCACAACATTAACAACGTCGATGGGGGTTTTCAAAATCTGGAGCGGACTCCGCCCAACCGCATTGCTTGGATGTACCATTACGTATTGAATGACACATAGTAACATAACCAGAAGGCCATTAACAATCACAACATTAACAACGTCGATGGGGGTTTTCAAAATCTGGAGCGGACTCCGCCCAACCGCATTGCTTGGATGTACCATTACGTATTGAATGACACATAGTAACATAACCAGAAGGCCATTAACAATCACAACATTAACAACGTCGATGGGGGTTTTCAAAATCTGGAGCGGACTCCGCCCAACCGCATTGCTTGGATGTACCATTACGTATTGAATGACACATAGTAACATAACCAGACAGCCATTAACAATCACAACATTAACAACGTCGCTACGCTTTATGAAATCCTGGAGAGAACTCCGCCCAACCGCATTGCTTGGATGTACCATTACGTATTGAATGACACATAGTAACATAACCAGAAGGCCATTAACAATCACAACATTAACAACGTCGATGGGGGTTTTCAAAATCTGGAGCGGACTCCGCCCAACCGCATTGCTTGGATGTACCATTACGTAGTCAGTGACACATAGCAACATAACCAGACAGCCATTAACAATAACAACATTAACAACGCCGCTGCGCGTTATGAAACCCTGGAGAGAACTCTGCCCAACCGTATTGCTTGGATGTACAAGTACGTAGTGAATGACACATAGTAACATAACCAGAAGGCCCATCAACATTCACAACATTAACAACGTCGCAGCGCGTTATGAAACCCTGGAGAGAACTCTGCCCAACCGCATTGCTTGGATGTACCAGTACGTTGTTTAAATTTAGCGAACGCCAGTCCAAAATAGATAGCAAACAGTGACCGCCCGCCTGATTCCAACTGGCCAGGCAGCAGCCAGTTTGAGTGCACTTTATGTTATTTCGACTCCGGAATCCCAGAGTCTTCACAGATGCAATTCTATTAGAATTATTAGAAGTAGTCGATTTTTCCGAAGTATAAAATGAATTCGGAATCTAGTACCCAGGTTGATAAAATCCATCTTGTAAGTCTATAAAAAAATAGAAGTATTGCTTCCGGACAGCAATCTGTCAAGGATCCGTCAGGGTCGTATCAAAATCGTGACGTTGTTTGTCTATCCGTGAAATTGAAAGATCCTGTATAGGATCTTGAAAATTGGTACATATGTTCTTCGTGGTCAAGGAAGAACTCTATTGAGTGTGTGGTTCAAAATAAAAGGTTAAATTCCAACATTTTTATATTAGTTATATGAGCAACCATGACACTGACTGACGGCCGTTAGATTATGTCAGGAACTTCGATACTCCGGTGCAACGGGCTAGTAAAATAATATTCTATGATGGAAGCATTTTGTTTATTTTTCACACCAGTCCATGGAGTTCTGTTTTCTCCCGAAATCGTGATGCGTTGCCTTGCCAGTGGAATTATACTAAGTAAACTGTAAGATCCTTTAAAATACCTTGGGACACCGGGCGTTTGAGTGACTTCTGTTATTCTCAGTATAGTGTACCACACTGTGTTGCAGACACATCTTGTTCAAGTGATCCATGTGTTCTTAATGTACAACAGAGTTTCGTCCAATCGTCGTTATCAGTGCGGTATCGTAATTTACGTACCAGCTGGATTTCGGAGAATAATGGACCCAAGAAGTCAGACGATGAATGAGGCAAGGATGTAGGAACCGGAAGGAGGTTGCCGTCTTGATATAGGGACGAAGAAACCTGAAGGAAGCTGTTGCCTTGATGTAAGGATCAGATTGGAAGAACAAGGGAAGAATTGTGTATTATAATAATAGGTGAAGTTCCAGTAAAACCACTTGTAAATGCTTTATTTTTATGTGTAAAGCCTCCATAGCATTCTAAAGAAGCATCCCTTAATGGTCTAACACGTAGGGAGTGTTTATGAAGGGTGTTTGACATGGCCAAAGAGCTTTTAAGATGTCTATACATATCCGAACATTGGTGAAGCTGTGAACCCTGATAAGTCTATTATCCAGATTAGTGTATTAAAATGTTTCGATAGTTGGGGTTTTCTAACTTAACTTCGTTTCCTCAGACCTTTCTTCTTGGGTCTTCAGACAACTCGGAATCAGGTGCGAGAGTAGATGTTTTGGCAGACTGCCAATTTCAGTGTCAAGTCAGCTAGGTTACCGCAGCAATACACAAAAATTGTAGATACTCCCGCTTCGTTGGGGGAGCTATATTCAGTAAACATATTTCAAATCTAACCTTACAGTAATCACAACCACCTATACCGATGAGTCGAGAAGGTAGGAAAGCTCTATCGTGATTGGCTTAAGCTTAATCAGTCATCAACCAATGTAGTTAATCATCGATCAGGATGGCTACTCCTTTTTGATGGCATTTTTCTTTGCTGTACTTATTTTCTTTATTGTTTATTTCGTAGGATTCTCTTATTATCCTTGGATATGAGAAGTTTTGCAAGTACTTTTATTTGGTAAAATTCTATTGTTAGAAGAACGTGCGTTTGTTTGACTAGTGCCAGATTTTGGAGCATGACATTACCCCGTCCAAGGTCTAGTCAGAACTGAAGAAGGTGGATAAAAACATCGGTTTGTACCTGGATTTTATAAAGAACCCTAAATATTTGTTGGCCATTTCTTATTTCTCATTATTATCACAGTTGTGTAAGTTGAGACCGCTTGATTACTCTTGGCGATCCCTGCGGATTTCAGGTAGGCTGAGACCTGCGGGTTTTCACGCTGTTGTGCTCTACAGTGGATTGCTCTTCTTTGGCATTGTTCATATTGGGTGTAAGCTTTGACAGATTGTAGAGATTGTATCTCATACGATCGTAGGGAAATCTCTACATGTCCACGTGATAGTGAAATAACTTATATACTTATGGGATAAGTGACGATGGGCTAGAGCATTCCAAGCTTCCGGGTGCTTCATGGATGGTTTCAAATCCAGAATCGTCCATGTCAGTAGTCCTAAACCCACTCCCGCATTAAAATGGGTGAATTCTGCTCTCTTCGTTGTCACAGGCTTAGATGGTGTTCAGATCGTTCCTGTTCGACTTCACTGCCTTCGTACTAAGTGCTGGTGGCTTTTCGATGAGTGTGTTTCTTTTTTTTAGGAGAAACCGATCGATCCCCTTTTATGCCTTATTTTGCCCGTCCTCATGGACCACTGGCTTGTGCGAGGATCTTATCAAACAGGAAGAGGGGGAGAGTCGTTACAGTACAAGGTCGATGGTACTGACAAAAAGTGCAAGGGTCACAGACAGGATTCGAACCTACGCTATCTCTAACTCAGACTCAGAGTCCAATGTCTTAGACCGCTCGGCCATCGGCACTCCCAAAGTGTTACACTACCCCATGAAGTTCCGGTGTGATACCACAGACACCGATGAAAGGCGCTGCAAGCCCAATATCCGCTGGAGAAGAGTGCTTTGGATGCTGCAAAATTATCCAAATATTGAGTGCTCTGACTGTTTGGACATTACAACTTTGAGACTAATATCGATCTTTGTGCGTGGAATCGGCTCGCCCAAATGACTTCCAAGATAACTCACATCTTTAGAGGAGTGAGAGCCAAATGACTGCAAGATATCACTGGAGCTCCAGGAGCTGCAAGGCTATTTGTTCACCAACAATACATGTTTACTGTGCTTAGTGTACAGTGGAATAAAATATGCTGTTGGCCTTTGGAGATCTCCCTCTGAGCCCATAAAAGTTGTAGGTAAACAACATAGAAATCTGCCTGTGACAAGTCATCCTCATGACGGAACTTCGCGGGGATATTTTGCATTCTTTTTCAATCGTGGCCTCCAGAACCAAAACCACCACCATCGGAACATACTGGGTGTCCAAAAAGTCTGGAAACACCTTAATATTTTGTTTATGAATGAACTTAGATTGTTAAATAAAGGTTTGCGTCCTCGCCGTAGTTACAGTTTGGGCAGTTTAGGTAACACGTTTTGCTATGGTAGGATGTCTGTCGAGGAAGTCGTGAAAATCTTATATGTAAGTATAGGTCGAGTTGTACCTCATTTTAAAGGTCTCTCTTAGGACAACACGTTGCTACAAATCCGACTGATGAAGGACTATCCGTTTTAAAATAGCTGCCTATCGAAGTTTGATTGACTAATGGTGCGGTAATGCAAGCCAAAGTGAATTATCCTAAGGCATTACGGTTTACACGTAATAATATTGATATCCTCTGATATATGATTGTTATTGTTATGAAATGGAAAGTAGATTGTGGAAAGGAAATTGAAATTTTATATCTATAAAGGGTCTTTCATTAGGCTCCCAATAATTTTTTTTCGATGTTGCATTGCTCGGGATTCTTCTCAGTCGAGTCATGAGGTTTTCTACTGATAGACACACTCCTCCTGGGCCTTCACGAGTATTGAAGCAGCAAACAACTTTTTCATAGCTTAAATTGTTTTTGGTTCAAAGATATTATTTTCTGTATAACCTCCAACTTTATGCCTGGATCCTACGCGCGCACTTGTTTTGTTCAGAATTTGTCACGCTTTCTTGTTGTTTACATTATACGTTGTGTATGACAAATTCCGGTATAATGTCATTGACTCAATTCAAAACATTATATTTTGTTCATGTGGGAGTTGAATTAATTACAAATGGTGGGTTAGCAGCGTCTCAATATTCTTCAAAAACTATTGTTTTACGCCATAATAAATATTTTCCCATCGTTTTTGTACACATTGCTGTGGAAGTTTTACAATATTAAACAATTTAATAGATTTTTCTTGAAGTTTGTTTTTGACGATGGAAGGATTGTGATGGAACAGGATTTCCGGACATTTGTCATTGTTCAGTGGTACAAAAAATCAGTAAGGCTACGTTTCGAGATCTTCAATCTAATCTCTTCTTCAGGTAAATAATTAACACTAACACATACAAACTAGGTTAAAATAAACGAATCATACTATAGCGTTGTGGCACGCGTAAGTCAGGAATCACAACCACCATGTTGTGTGTCAACTTCACTAACCCTAAATCATGCGCTTAATTAAACACTAAACACAACACTAACTATTAAAACTGAAAATTTCTTTTTCGTAACCTAGTCTGTAATTATGTGTTAGGTTAGTTATTTACCTGAAGAAGAGATCAGATTGCAGATCTCGAAACGTAGTGTTACTGATTTTTTGTTGTGTCACTGAACGATGTCAAAAGTCCGGAAAAATCCTGTTTCCTTCACAATTTAATAGTCGTTCAAGTAGTCCTGCGCGACCAGGGTGACCATAATTCCAACTTTAGGAGGACATGTCCTCCTTTTTAAGTATTGTCCTCCTGTCCTCCCGGCTTTTGAAAATTATGTAGAATGTCCGGCTTTTTGGCGAACTCTTAAGTGTTCAACAATAGTAGCATCACATTAAACACTTCTACCGATTTCCGAAGTCTTGAAGATATACCATGTTAGGTGATAGATAGCAGCGCACACGTAATGCCATGGCATGTGAACTGCTGTTAGATTCAGTTGTAGTATGTCGAGTGTTGTCTATAGTGTCACTGACTCACTGTTGTTTCTATCCGCTCAGCTGCACTGGCGCTACTACCCCTTGATTTTCTATTTATGTATTATGAAATGACAGGTTAATTTAGTTTTAATTCGTTATATATTTTTTCAACTAGTTAATGCCAAAATTATTACACGAACTTTATTTTTTACATCATTCCAAAAATTTAGGTTCGGATCAGTTCTTGATTTTGAAAAAGAAAACTTCTAACAATAAATTATTCTTTATAATACTGTAAATTTTTATATAATACGTTATATATTTTTCAACGAATTAATTCCACAATAATTATTACACAAAATTTATTTTTATCGCAATACTAAAAATTTGGGTTTAGCTCAGTTCTTAATTTTGATAAAGAAAAATTCGATTAGTATCGTAGTATAAATTTTATGCAAAATATCCTCAATACTTTTACTCATTAATATGTACTTTAATAATATTTCATTTTTCGATTTGTTTGTCAAAACTAATCCAATTTGAGCGTTTTAATTTGCATTACAATATGCTCCAATACAATACCAATTTGTATTGTGCATTTTTCTAATAATGTGTAAACAAATGTTTTTTCGGAATATTTAATTCCTTTTTGCTTTAATTTCCTCCTTTTTCACCCTCAAAAGTCCTCCTTTTAGGAATTTTGCTTGGTCACCCCCTGTGCACGACAAGAAAAGCTGTGTTACGTTACAATACACCATCCCTCTGAGGCCCTTCTGTCGCCTCAGTTCCGCCAGACTTCCGCTAACAACAGACACGTTTCTCGGTCGAGCTCGAGCTGACGACGGAGAGCAGACCACTCTCTGTCAGATGATGTAACACCTTCCATTATCTCTGCTGTCGTTACGTAACATCGGCGCCGCTTCGTCCATCCAGTTGGACTCTGTTGCGGGGGAAATATGTACAGTGTAGTGTAGTACAGTACAGGCGAAAATGTAATCAGTTGTTTGTACTGTGTGTCAGGGTCCGTATGTTGATGATGATTCATCCACATTTTTTACTGCCTTTAAGAAATCTATTGACGAAATAAAGTATGGTTTCAAGATTGTGGCAATTCATTTCCATCCTCATCCTAGATGCACTGTTCAGTTTTCATCTTGGAAATTCGGTAAAATTCTGCGTCCACTAGCCTTTAAGAAATCTATTGACGAAATAAAGTATGGTTTCAAGATTGTGGCAATTCATTTCCATCCTCATCCTAGATGCACTGTTCGGTTTCCATCTAGGAAATTCGGTAAAATTCTGCGTTCGCTAGCCTTTAAGAAATCTATTGACGAAATAAAGTATGGTTTCAAGATTGTGGCAATTCATTTCCATCCTCATCCTAGATGCACTGTTCGGTTTCCATCTAGGAAATTCGGTAAAATTCTGCGTTCCACTAGCCTTTAAGAAATCTATTGACGAAATAAAGTATGGTTTCAAGATTGTGGCAATTCGTTTCCATCCTCATCCTAGATGCACTAGATGCACTGTTCGGTTTCCATCTAGGAAATTCGGTAAAATTCTGCGCGCTAGCCTTTAAGAAATCTATTGACGAAATAAAGTATGGTTTCAAGATTGTGGCAATTCATTTCCATCCTCATCCTAGATGTACCGGTCAGTTTTCATCTTGGAAATTCGGTAAAATTCTGCGTCCACTAGCCTTTAAGAAATCTATTGACGAAATAAAGAATGGTTTCAAGATTGTGGCAATTCATTTCCATCCTCATCCTAGATGCACTGTTCAGTTTCCATCTAGGAAATTCGGTAAAATTCTGCATCCACTGTGCAGCACCTCCAGTTTTAGAGCGTTGGACTTTATCCTGTTACACGTAATTTGTAACAATTCTGGGCTTTTCAAAATTCTAGTGGTACGTCATCGTCGTTGCCATCTTTAAAAGTGCCGTTTCAAAATATAACGAAAGGTTTGGATTAATTACGCTTAACTGTGAAATAAACCACATCTTGTGTCTCTCTCTCGGTGAACAGGCATTACTGCGGTGAATATATATTTTTGGCGCCAACGAACAGATTATGCAGAAGTATGTGAAGATTTCCATTAAAAATTAGAAAATGGTTGAAAACCTCGTGAGACAAGTACTTTTATTGCTTATGGGTCTTAAAATCGGTCAACGTATTATCAGAGTAGAGAAGTGTCGGCAGCCCAAGATTTGGTGGAGGTCGTAATGGGAGAGTATAAAAATAATTTAAAACGTGAATTGATTTTTTCAGATGTATTTTTCGTAGATTAACAGAATTAAATAATTTTTACATAATCACCAGACAACTCTTGGTTAAAGGATTAAATTGAACCTTCAAGAAGCCGTAAATGGTTAGCTGACTCCAATTTAACTTCTATTTACGAGTCTCACGTTTGGTTTTAAGTATATAAAAAATAAGAAAAATATGAATAGAGGAAAACGTATCATTTTATATTTTAACCCTTTTGATACCCTCTTATTTCGAACCCCACCAAAACTAGCGTGGGAAAATTTTTCTATCGTTTTCAAGAACAACAGGTTTTGTTCTTAAACAATACAAATTGGGTCTCCGCTCCTGGACTTTACAATGGAGTAAGGTCACAGAGTGTGTCTGTCCACTGAATGTTTGGGGATTCGTAAATTGTGACAAACCACGAGTTTCTAGTTTCAACCACTTTCACACTGTGATAACTATGTCACCATCAGAGTCTCTGTGGCAGTGTAATTTGTCGATGTCCAGATATGTTGACACACCATAGACTCCGTGACCGATACAGTCTATAACCGTATATCCAGCAATGGTTACACTTTCACACTACGATAACTATCCAGCCTGATATTTTGTCGATGTCCAGATATGTTGACACACCATAGACTCCGTGACCGATACAGTCTATAACCGTATATCCAGCAATGGTTACACTTTCACACTACGATAACTATCCAGCCTGATATTTTGTCGATGTCCAGATATGTTGACACACCATAGACTCCGTGACCGATACAGTCTATAAACCGTATATCCAGCAATGGTTACACTTTCACACTACGATAACTATCCAGCCTGATATTTTGTCGATGTCCAGATATGTTGACACACCATAGACTCCGTGACCGATACAGTCTATAACGTCCAGCAATGGTCACACTACGATAACTATCCAGCCTGATATTTTGTCGATGTCCAGATATGTTGACACACATAGACTCCGTGACCGATACAGTCTATAACTGATATATCCAGCAAATTACACTTACACTCGATAACTATCCAGCCTGATCTTGATATTTTGTCGATGTCCAGATATGTTGACACACCATAGACTCCGTGACCGATACAGTCTATAACCGTATATATCCAGCAATGGTTACACTTTCACACTACGATAACTATCCAGCCTGATATTTTGTCGATGTCCAGATATGTTGACACACCATAGACTCCGTGACCGATACAGTCTATAACCGTATATCCAGCAATGGTTACACTTTCACACTACGATAACTATCCAGCCTGATATTTTGTCGATGTCCAGATATGTTGACACACCATAGACTCCGTGACCGATACAGTCTATAACCGTATATCCAGCAATGGTTACACTTTCACACTACGATAACTATCCAGCCTGATATTTTGTCGATGTCCAGATATGTTGACACACCATAGACTCCGTGACCGATACAGTCTATAACCGTATATCCAGCAATGGTTACACTTTCACACTACGATAACTATCCAGCCTGATATTTTGTCGATGTCCAGATATGTTGACACACCATAGACTCCGTGACCGATACAGTCTATAACCGTATATCCAGCAATGGTTACACTTTCACACTACGATAACTATCCAGCCTGATATTTTGTCGATGTCCAGATATGTTGACACACCATAGACTCCGTGACCGATACAGTCTATAACCGTATATCCAGCAATGGTTACACTTTCACACTACGATAACTATCCAGCCTGATATTTTGTCGATGTCCAGATATGTTGACACACCATAGACTCCGTGACCGATACAGTCTATAACCGTATATCCAGCAATGGTTACACTTTCACACTACGATAACTATCCAGCCTGATATTTTGTCGATGTCCAGATATGTTGACACACCATAGACTCCGTGACCGATACAGTCTATAACCGTATATATCCAGCAATGGTTACACTTTCACACTACGATAACTATCCAGCCTGATATTTTGTCGATGTCCAGATATGTTGACACACCATAGACTCCGTGACCGATACAGTCTATAACCGTATATCCAGCAATGGTTACACTTTCACACTACGATAACTATCCAGCCTGATATTTTGTCGATGTCCAGATATGTTGACACACCATAGACTCCGTGACCGATACAGTCTATAACCGTATATCCAGCAATGGTTACACTTTCACACTACGATAACTATCCAGCCTGATATTTTGTCGATGTCCAGATATGTTGACACACCATAGACTCCGTGACCGATACAGTCTATAACCGTATATCCAGCAATGGTTACACTTTCACACTACGATAACTATCCAGCCTGATATTTTGTCGATGTCCAGATATGTTGACACACCATAGACTCCGTGACCGATACAGTCTATAACCGTATATCCAGCAATGGTTACACTTTCACACTACGATAACTATCCAGCCTGATATTTTGTCGATGTCCAGATATGTTGACACACCATAGACTCCGTGACCGATACAGTCTATAACCGTATATCCAGCAATGGTTACACTTTCACACTACGATAACTATCCAGCCTGATATTTTGTCGATGTCCAGATATGTTGACACACCATAGACTCCGTGACCGATACAGTCTATAACCGTATATCCAGCAATGGTTACACGTTTACACTACGATAACTATCCAGCCTGATATTTTGTCGATGTCCAGATATGTTGACACACCATAGACTCCGTGACCGATACAGTCTATAACCATATATCCAGCAATGGTTACACTTTCACACTACGATAACTATCCAGCCTGATATTTTGTCGATGTCCAGATATGTTGACACACCATAGACTCCGTGACCGATACAGTCTATAACCGTATATCCAGCAATAGTTACACGTTTACACTACGATAACTATCCAGCCTGATATTTTGTCGATGTCCAGATATGTTGACACACCATATACTCCGTGACCAATTCAGTCTATAACCATGTATCCAACAAAGATAATATGTTTACTCCACTTCATTCTACGTCATTAATATGTTTTGCTGTGGTAGTAAATTAATTTATGTCCTGAGGTGTATTTTTAGAAGATGAAATACTGAGACAAATATTTAACATTAAACATAATAAAGTGTTTATTAAATTACGTTTTGTAATTTAAACTGAGATGGTATAACGGAAGCAGTATGCAGTGCACATTTTAAGATAAACAAAGTTTTTGTTTGTTGTTGGACAGACCTGATGATTAGATTAGATTGTTTAATGTCAACCTAGATAACACCTGGATTGCATTATTTGGACGAAGCACAATTCAGTAATTTATCTAAGATTTACTAACAAAGTCTGTTGTTGTTGGAAGAAACCGATTATTAGATTAGATTGTACGTCAACCGAGATGACGTCTGGACTGCATTATTTGGATGAAGCACAGTACTTTATCTAAAATGTAGTAACATAATGTTTTTTTGTTGTTGGAAAAAAATTACAATGTCAACTGAGATAATATTTTTGCACAAAATTAGAGAAAGCAGAATAAGCACGATGTGTAATATATATAGTACAACAGAATTTGTCTGTCAATTCCCAGCCATTTACAAGTGCCGTATTGTTCTGTAGACAGGGTGATACATGGTGTTTAAATACTCTTCCGTTATCAGTTGGCGATAAGGTCTGCGGTTAAACATTGATTCTATAACGCATCGCATTTACAATATGCTACTACTGTAGTACATTAACGTATTTGATTACGTTGACGAGTTTTCTGTTCGTTCGCAGAAAGAGTTGAATGGAGAAGAATAAATAAAATGTAGACTTGCCTAAGAAAAAAAGCGTTATTAAAAAGAGAACAGTAATGAATCTAAACTAGGTGTAAAGATATTTTGGATTTTTTTATGTAGTGTTTTAGTAATCCATTATTAAGTATATAATGTCCGTTTAATATAATATATATCCTTCACGTAAATATCGCTTTATTCTGACCATCGATATAAGTTACGACCAGCGTGTTTAAATAATAAATTATTCTGTGTTAAACTCTTGCAAGAATTTCTGTTGCGTACTTCAGTTTGATTGTACTTATTTTAAATTCCTACAAGTTTTACGCAACATTACATTAATTTTTTTCTTTTCCTTAATTTTCAAATGGTGGTCCCATCTAGAGTGTCAACAAACTTTGTTTCTAGCGATAAGTTAGTTGTTGGAAATCCCTCAAAGTTGGACACCTTGTCTGTAGATACGTATTCATTGCACGTAGTTACTGCTGTATTATTGTTCTTGCCGAATTTATGAATGACAAGTTCTCTTATGTATATTTAATTCATAATTGAATATTTTGTGTTCAGGATATTTGTGGATATGGTTGTATTTGTTAACCTTTAAGTAATGAATTAACTCTTCGAACTGTAAATTTTCGAATCTTACCATAGGAAAAAATTGGTGCCAGGCCGACTATTTATTTACCGATTTTGAACGAATTTTTGGATCATGAATGGATTCTTCGTTTAGAATGTGTGTTATTGACAGTGGATGGTTTGAAAGGATAACAGGATTTCGGACATTTGTCATCGTTACGTGTTACACAATGTATAAGGCGACGTTTCGAGGCTTGAAATCTGCCCTCTTCCTCAGGGGGGAAAATTACATAGTGTTAAATTTTCGCTAGTGCTGGTGTAACGTGTTGTTGTTTGTGCTCTTGATTTCTGTGCGGTGACAACAATTCATTTTTCTCCAGTCTGGACTTCAAGCTATTGTGAAGGTACAATAAAAAGGGGGTTTTGGGTCTTTTTCGTTTAAGGGCCAGTACAAAAGACCCTAGCTTGCCTATTCAAAACTTAGATCAAGCGATG
The DNA here is from genome assembly GCF_021130785.1 of Homalodisca vitripennis. Classification (NCBI taxonomy): domain Eukaryota; kingdom Metazoa; phylum Arthropoda; class Insecta; order Hemiptera; family Cicadellidae; genus Homalodisca; species Homalodisca vitripennis. The sequence continues at coordinate 228,659,781 of NC_060207.1, forward strand.
CTTGCCCGCTGCGCAGCTGCTTGCTCTTTTAGATAAAAAATTAACTCGAGCTTGCAAAGTCCCAGATCAACTCACCACGCTTTATTGAACAAGAAAAACTAAGTATAACTCACTCATGAGAAAATGGAAGTAATTAAAAGCAAAACTTATTGTTCCGGAGGCCAATACAAATTGATATCCCTCCAAATGGCACCACACAAATCAACGTCTTTGTTCCTCTTCCTCCACATAACCTCACATAGATAGGAATCAACGTGACTACGACTCTAGCTAAACTGAACAACGCCATGACTGCTTACACACACAGAAAACTCAGACAGAACTAACGCAGGTTTCATTACAGGCGCGTTTATCACTGATAAGATAAGACGAGTTTATACTAGAAGTACCGTAGTACCTGGACTACTGCCCTACGAACTAATAACACCAAAAAAAACGATTAAATGCACTGTCATTAGTATAGTATGTTCGTAAGGTGCTGGCCCTTAAACGAAAAAGACCCGAGGTTTTAAGTATATTCTACGTATTAAGTTTTTTTTACCTGAGAAAGAGAGAAAATATTAATTCCCGAAACGTAGCGTTATGCATTTTGAAACATATATTGACTGGATTACAAATTATTTAGAGTACCATGTAAAAACAGGCCTACTACACAATAATTATTAAGATGTAAAAATCCCATTTACAAATGACTAACGGTCGTCTCCATAAAACCTTGGGAAGTATTGAAAACTGATTAGCCTGCCTAATGAGGCATATCGAATAAGGACACCGAGGAAAGTCCTGTATCACAATGAACCAATATTCCCATATTGTATGATAAGTCTGTTTTCATAACTTATCTAGTCAAAATAACACAGGCCATTATCCACTAAACGTTACCACCAGTGGTATACACTGTAATTTATCACGATGATCTAATTCCCATATTTTTGTCATAAAAATATTGTACGATTTGTTTATTTACATAACTAATAACTGTTGTATGTGTTTTAAATAAATTTACAGCATTGTTGCCAACCAGTCATTGTCGCAGCTTTCGGATTGAGATTCTTAATTTTTCTGTTAGCAAATCACATATCAACTCGTGTTGGGTTTAAATTAGTCAGCAAACCGTTTCAAACATAAAACACTATTACACTTTTGCACGAAAAATTGTGGGAAATTTTAAATTTGAAAAATACTATTATATTAGTATAACGGATGATGAGGGGTTATAACGCAATGCTTTTGGGTGGATCCGACATTGATGTTCACTTTGACAGTTTGAATATCTTTAAAGAGAAATGCATTTCATTAATTTTGTATACCAGTCCTTCATAGTATATTTTATCCTTTTACAATTTCTTAAATTCAAGCTATATTTATTAAATGTTGATTTATTATTAATTTATTAATTAAAATTCCATTAATTTATTAAACTAATTTCCTGATATTGGCATTACCATATACTGTATTTGTTATTTATCTGAATGTGTATTATTTATTGTTTATTTATTTATAATAGTGCCTATGTAACGTTTAGAATAATATGTATTTATAGTTATTTTGCTTATAAATATTCCAGTGATACAATGGATATGGGACTTGGACTCAAACCACTTATTTAACATTTTGATTTGTTTGTACTGCTATAATGTAATTGGGTGTATTTCCTGTTTTATAGCATGAAAATAAAATAAAATAATAAATAAAATAGTTGTACGGCAAAGCAAATATCTTGGTCTTTTATTTACTCCATCAACATTCATGAAGTAAACTATCCATTTATCAATCTAAATTATAAAATTTTTGTTTTTTATTAATTATACGTTTTAAATGTTTAACCCTCAAAGAGCACACTAAGGTCCACATAATTTAATGTTTAAATTTCTCATTTTGAGTTTTTCATGTGACATGTTGGTAGGTACCCGTATAATTTTATTTTGCACCACTAGGCTTCATACCCCACCACTGGCCCCCTTATTTGTCAGCTGTCAACTGAGTAATAAACAATTCTATTTGTCTTGGGATCCAGTGGACCCCTTTATGCCGTTTAAAGTTATGTTTGTCCTAATTGTATATGATTGTTTTGGTTGTAATTCCGTTTTTGTGGTTAGTTTTTGAATAGTTAAAATATTTTTTTCTTATTGGCCGAAAACAATTTGTAATAAATATCCAATCAAAAGAAATATTCAATTTTATAAAACCAGTATTTTGAAATATATAGCCATGTATTTTTGTTTGCGATTTTGTGTGAGATAAATATGTGCATATATTTTTAATACATATAATAAAGTATTAGCTAATGAGCATCCAAAATTAAAAGAAAATCTCAAACAAATCAAATTTTGAACATTTTGCGAGAAAAATTTTAAATTTTTATATTTATTGTTTTTAATCAATATGAAACAGCTCCCACATACTAATAGTCATAAGAAGCAAACAAAACGTATATAAATGCAATTTATTTGTTTTTAAGCGTGTGTTTTTAATGAGGTCTAGTACTTTTGAAAGTGTGGGAAATTCCAATAATTATACGATTAAAGTTCAGTGCATTGCGACAAATATTGTATCAAATTGTAATTTCGGTGTGGAACACAAGGTCGGTCCAGTACTACGTGAACTGGCCAGGAATATATAAGCGGCGGTGTGCCCTGGTGGCGCGGAGAGCCGGGATGTGAGTAGCGGACGTCGGTGCCTCTGCCAGCACAGCGGTATGCTAGGTGTGGGGTCATTGAACGCGCACGTGCTAGCCGACCCATATTCTATCCGGGCCCGGCCACCCCCCCCCCCCCCACAGCCCCACAACATCCACCCTCGGATAATCCCTTAGACTTTGGCGGTAACGAGATGTTTTGTGGCCTTTGGCTGTACACAGCATCTAGCGCGTGTATTTCGTGGTGTCAGAACAGTTTTGTGGCGCGTTTATTTCGTGGTGGCTGTGCTGTTTTTTCGTGGTGAAATAAATACGCGCGGGACAAGGGGGTGATTATTCGGGACTTGTCAATTCAAGGGTGTCTGAAAAAGATGAAAGGGCTATGCTCAATTCAATTGCCTTCTTTCACTGTATGCCGATACGAAACTGACCATAGATTCAATCCATAGAAAGAACGAGTACCCGGACCTAGTTTCCCAACTGAATCCTAACCTAGTTCATCGACTTAACCCGTACAAAATACGTATTGATTTAATAACGTGAAGATAAATGCTACAAATAAAGGTTTTAAATGGACAAAGACCAGTGGTATGATAACTATTGCCATTTATAGCGGCCATTTTCAGGACTATACTCATTTAACGAGACAAGTTATGAGATACCCTGTACGTACGAGTGATAAAGTGATACAGTTTCACTCTGCTCAGAACTAGACTCTGTATACTCTGTATCGCCTGGACAGAAACGGTATGCTAGGAAAATGTGATAAAATGAGTGGGTTGAACGTTGTAACGATTGTAATTGTTAACCGTGTACTATTGTTTTATTTATTTGCTAGCAGTTACCCGCGGCTTCGTACCCAATTTTCTGGGAGGTCATGGACTGTACTCATCCTTGGCGGGGCCCGGGGTTCCCATAGGGTATAATCTTTTTCGGAAAACCACCCTGAGCACAGGCCTCCCAAACGCTCCTATGATAAGTGATGGTCACCGAAATAAATTATAATCTCGTGATCCAATTTCGAATAATTGGACTGCTCTTAAACAAATAATCCGCTCTAAATACACGGTCCCACAATGTCAACGGAGACTAATTTTTGGTATCCAAAATAAACGAAATGGTTTTATTTCACAAGTGCTTCCATATGTAAAGTTATATTCTATCATAACTATTTGCAGCATACTACGGGAGATGGTTTTTTTTTTTATTCATGCGAAATTCTGGAATAAGCATTTCATAATAAGTGGTATTTATGAATACAGACCACGACAATGTGTAGCTTCTAGCGTTACGGGTTTCCTGGTGCCTTGTTACTGTCCTCCAGTTCTCGACTAAATTATAGTGCTATCATTATCATCCAAGTAATTATATTCTTATCTCCACAGATGAAAATTATATTTAATTTTTGCTTCATTAGAGAATAGAAGCTTCAACGGATCTCTCAAAAAATCACAAGCAAATTATTTTGAACGTCCTTATGCAGACAAACTGAAGGTTTTGTAAGTCTAGCTTATTTAAAAGTTCAATTGAAACTACAAGCACATTAAAAGCATTGTTCGTTACAAAACTGCCGACCAGGCATAGCCCCTACAACTGTTAATGAATTAATAAAAAGTGCAGAAGTTATAATTTTATAACGTGGTCACAACAATTTGTACTCGTGGTACTCTACTGCGGACCTCGTGCTCTTCAGAAACTTACGTATGGATGCATCTGTCCTGTCGCACATTACTAATATTCTCTCTTGATTAACTTCTGAACATGGGATCTGTTCATGCGCTTTTGTTTTTTGTGTAGGAACCAAAATTTTGCCTGAACTCGTACTCGTACGCCCCCAGTTGGTGTATAATAGCTACCAACATTACTCACTTAACGCCTGACTACTACCCCACCAGGCCCAGGCTACGAGGCATTCACTGTTAATGTTCACTGGAATTGCCCCGCAGAGTCGCACAGGGTTAGTAATTAAACGGCGGCTGTTTTAATGGTATCAGCGTACAGTGCTTTAAAAGGGAAAGCTGCTTTTTTATTAGAGTGTGAAATATCAACTCGTATATAAAGGAGTCTCGAGTGAAATCTTTTGTTCGCCGGCGTTCTCATTTCGCCGCTGAAGCTCTCGCCGGGTTTGGGTGCGGATCGATGCGTGCCCTGGCAGTGCCACGGTTCTGGCCCTTCCTGCACTCTAGTAGGCTGTGTGACACTGGCAGTGCCACGGTTCTGGCCCTTCCTGCACTCTAGTAGGCTGTGTGACACTGGCAGTGCCACGGTTCTGGCCCTTCCTGCACTCTAGTAGGCTATGTGACAATGGCAGTGCCACGGTTCTGGCCCTTCCTACACTCTAGTAGGCTGTGTCACCCTGGCAGTGCCACGGTTCTGGCCCTTCCTGCACTCTAGTAGGCTGTGTGACCCAGGCAGTGCCACGGTTCTAGCCCTGCCTGCTCTCTAGTAGGCTGTGTGACCTTGGTAGTGCCACGGTTCTGGACCTTCCTGCCCTCTAGTAGGCTGTGTGACCCTGGCAGTACCACGGTTCTGGCTCTCCCTGCCCTCTAGTAGGCTGTGTGACCCAGGCAGTGCCACGGTTCTAGCCCTTCCTGCTCTCTAGTAGGCTGTGTGACACTGGCAGTGCCACGGTTCTGGCCCTTCCTGCCCTCTAGTAGGCTGTGTGACCATGGCAGTGCCACGGTTCTGGCCCTTCCTGCACTCTAGTAGGCTGTGTGACCCTGGCAGTGCCACGGTTCTGGCCTTTACTGCCCTTTAGTAGGCTGTGTGATCCTGGCAGTGCCATGGTTCTGGCCCTTCCTGCCCTCTAGTAGGCTGTGTGACCCTGGCAGTGCCACGGTTCTGGCTCTCCCTGCCCTCTAGTAGGCTGTGTGACCCAGGCAGTGCCACGGTTCTAGCCCTTCCTGCTCTCTAGTAGGCTGTGTGACCTTGGTAGTGCCACGGTTCTGGCCCTTCCTGCCCTCTAGTAGGCTGTGTGACTCTACACCGTAGGTTTGTAGTGGGTTTAAGACCACTTTCGCTGGACACTGGTCAATGTACAGTATTCATGGGCGTATTCGGACTCTTCTTTAGGTAAGGGCCACTATGAGGAGGGGCTACTGGGGAACAGTTTTTAGCTAAGATATATGTGAAACTCTAAGTTTTCTACTTTTAAAATGTTCTGGAAATGTGTGATATTTATAACTGAGAACGATTCGGATATCGGAAGAATTAATGAACGGTTGATGTCGTAGCAAATTTTGTTGTTCACAAATGGTCTGGAGATTTGCGAAAATGTGCTTTGCGTATTTCTCTGCTAGATTAATTCACACCTGGGACGACCAGATCAATACATTCTACAGTATAGTTACATCAGATCTTTATTCATTGCGTAATCTTTCTCAATAAAGGCTCCAAAGTAAATATGTCGGAATAATTACAAAACTAAACTTTTTTGAGAGATACGTCAGGATATCTTCCTAGATTTTAGTTATTGAATTTGCCTCTACTGTTGGTCGTATTGGTACAGAAGAGGAAATTCCATCACTATGAGGCCAAAATCAGAGACATCTACTGAACACAACAGCACAGAACGGTAGCTTTTGAAAAGCTGCCATCGTAGGTTAGTGTTAGGAGTATTAACCAACTCGCTGGATTTACAAACTCCAGAAATTCAAATATCGCCAGAAACACTAAATCTAAGGGTTTTCTTATCAGTTAGTTGATGAACTTATGGAAGCCTTATCAGTTGGTGGATGAGCTTATGGAGCGCTTATCAGTTAGTTGATGTACTTATGGAGGCCTTATCAATTAGTTGATGAGCTTATGGAAGGCTTATCGATGAGTTGATGAGATGAGCTTATGGAAGGCTTATCAATGAGTTGATGAGCTTATGGGGCAAATACTTAATTGACGAGCGTAGGAGGGCCGCTAGGTTATGACTTAGAACCAGTTTCCAGCACCAGTGCTAATCGTAAATGGCAGTTAAATTGCAAATAATTTTGTTCAGATACAATGTCTCATGCGTTAATTGTGATTAGTTTTATTTAAATTTATATTGAAAATTCCTACCATTATTTATTTATTGCTGTCATAAAATAACTATAATTACATTTTCTAATTATTGTTAATTAATTGTTGAGCTATTTTTACTACTACATAATTTAATTTATGAATTTCAAACAGCATTTTGTCTCTGCAGACAATGTACTGTAAAGTGTTAAAGTGTGTGTAAACTCTACATTATTACTATGTCATGGTCAGTTGCAATACAGTGTAAAATTATTTAAAGAAACACAAATCTTGATCCCTGTTTCTGGAAGTAGCTTTTCATCTTAAGCAGCCTGAGCAGAATTTTCATAGTAGTATTTGTACGTATATAACTTTTCAGAGTACTTTTTCAAACTATGAAATTTACCAGAGTTTCAGAGTTTTTTTATGAATAATCTATAAAAATATTTAAAACGCTAAAAAACGTATGGATGCGTATTAATTATATCTTTAAAATGAGACGTGTCCCATAATTCTACGACTAAAATAAGAGCGCAAAACTGCAAGACGTTTAACATTGTTCTTGTCGGCTAATCCCAAGGTCATTTTACTACAGCCAGTTCTTAAGTGTGTTTCTCGACGTATCAAAAGCATTTTACTGTGTTGGCCACATAAAATAATCCTGATCTGATTTACACGAGTTATGGGATCCCTCAAGGATCAATGCTAAGTCCAATTCTTTTTGTTATGTATATTTATGACTTAGGATCATACTATACTATGGAAGACTCATACAGTAAGCAGATAACCAAATGAGAGAGCTGATGGCCGCACGGTCTAAAATTTTGGACTTTGGATCTAAATTAGTGATAGCGCAGGTTCGAATCCTCTCTGTGACCGTCACACTCTTTATCAGTACCATCGAACTTTTACTGTTTTGATTCTCCTCCTTAACATGCCAATGACACTTGAGGACGGGAAGTATAAGGCTTAACAGGGAATCGGCCTTCCTAAAAGAATTTAAAAAAATAAAATACGATGCTTTTCAATTATGAATTAAAAATTTTAGATCAATTCAACAGTGTCAGTGTCAAAGCTAATTGAAAATGAAATCTCCTGACTTTCTCGTTCGAGCTTCTCTCCAAAGCCGTCTGTGGATGATTCTCTGCTGGATGAAGTTGATTGTTTGAAAATTTTACTAGGAATACTCACATTTATCATGTTTAATCGGACATGAAATTATTCTCAGGTATTTATATTTTGAAATTCTTAGCCGAATACTGCCCTATTCAGAATTTTCGGATTGATCTACCACACCTTAACTAGTTTTGGGGGCCGGAGGAAAGAACCAGAGCTTCAGAGCGTTAAAATGCACATTGAAGTTCAGAGAACTTTGGAAGATCACTTTCAAAAGTCTTCAAATGTAGTATCTTCCGTGTTCAACATTTTAAGGAACACTACTGGCCTTATTTGTACTGTCAAAATGCTCCAGGGCTAGTGGCACAGGACGATGATTTATGAAAATTTAACTTTACTCCCAAAATTGTAAAAGTTAAACACTTTTACAGTACTGACGAGTTTGGGCGAATACACAATCAGTATACGGACAACCGCCACTGGGTGTGGGAAAGTTGGCAAGAATGAATGTGAGTGAAAGTGCTGTTGGCCTATGTTTGACCTTGATTTCGGCGCGGCGTTTTTTTTCTGAACTTTTAAACTTGTGTTATTGTCATCTTGTAATGTTCTTTTAATAAAATATTTTATTTGGTTTTGTATCGTGATTATTACTATGGTTATTACTAGAGATACAAATTAAAACTTTTATTATGTACTAATTATTGGACTTTGCACTTTATTTCAATTAGTAATAAACGTGTCCGTTTTAAAAGTAAAAATGATCATTGAGAATATAGGAGGATTATAACACCTGGAATGGCCATCCATCTTCGTTTTGACAGTGAGATAAAATTTATTTGCAGCTTTTAGATGCCTCTAAGGAAATTTGTATTTTTGATTCATTGTTTATGAATTACAATTTTAAGAAGATTTCGTTTTATTATCCATTTACTGAATTCCTATTTGTTTCCTATAATTTTAACATTTTAAATAATAGGGAACACACTAATTTTCGTGTTTTTGTAACCCAAATAGCGCAGGTTAGGATAATTTAGTATAACACGTCAGGTGCCTCGCAGTAGAGGGAAAGACGGTTGCCATTCACACAGACACAACCAAGGTCGGTACGGCTATCAGGTTTATATAGAGCATCTCGTGTTCGTGTTTGTGACGAATATAACGAACACGTCAGGTGCCTCGCAGTAGAGGGAAAGACGGTTGCCATTCACACAGACCTAACCAAGGTCGGTACGGCTATCAGGTTTATATAGAGCATCTCGTGTTCGTGTTTGTGACGAATATAACGAACACGTCAGGTACCTCGCAGTAGAGGGAAAGACGGTTGCCATTCACACAGACCTAACCAAGGTCGGTACGGCTATCAGGTTTATATAGAGCATCTCGTGTTCGTGTTTGTGACGAACATAACGAACACGTCAGGTGCCTCGCAGTAGAGGGAAAGACGGTTGCCATTCACACAGACACTAACCAAGGTCGGTACGGCTATCAGGTTTATATAGAGCATCTCGTGTTCGTGTTTGTGACGAATATAACGAACACGTCAGGTACCTCGCAGTAGAGGGAAAGACGGTTGCCATTCACACAGACCTAACCAAGGTCGGTACGGCTATCAGGTTTATATAGAGCATCTCGTGTTCGTGTTTGTGACGAACATAACGAACACGTCAGGTACCTCGCAGTAGAGGGAAAGACGGTTGCCATTCACACAGACCTAACCAAGGTCGGTACGGCTATCAGGTTTATATTGAGCATCTCGTGTTCGTGTTTGTGACGAATATAACGAACACGTCAGGTGCCTCGCAGTAGAGGGAAAGACGGTTGCCATTCACACAGACCTAACCAAGGTCGGTACGGCTATCAGGTTTATATAGAGCATCTCGTGTTCGTGTTTGTGACGAACATAACGAACACGTCAGGTACCTCGCAGTAGAGGGAAAGACGGTTGCCATTCACACAGACCTAACCAAGGTCGGTACGGCTATCAGGTTTATATAGAGCATCTCGTGTTCGTGTTTGTGACGAATATAACGAACACGTCAGGTACCTCGCAGTAGAGGGAAAGACGGTTGCCGTTCACACAGACACAACCAAGGTCGGTACGGCTATCAGGTTTATATAGAGCATCTCGTGTTCGTGTTTGTGACGAACATAACGAACACGTCAGGTACCTCGCAGTAGAGGGAAAGACGGTTGCCATTCACACAGACCTAACCAAGGTCGGTACGGCTATCAGGTTTATATAGAGCATCTCGTGTTCGTGTTTGTGACGAATATAACGAACACGTCAGGTACCTCGCAGTAGAGGGAAAGACGGTTGCCATTCACACAGACCTAACCAAGGTCGGTACGGCTATCAGGTTTATATAGAGCATCTCGTGTTCGTGTTTGTGACGAATATAACGAACACGTCAGGTGCCTCGCAGTAGAGGAAAGACGGTTGCCATTCACACAGACCTAACCAAGGTCGGTACGGCTATCAGGTTTATATAGAGCATCTCGTGTTCGTGTTTGTGACGAATATAACGAACACGTCAGGTGCCTCGCAGTAGAGGGAAAGACGGTTGCCATTCACACAGACCTAACCAAGGTCGGTACGGCTATCAGGTTTATATAGAGCATCTCGTGTTCGTGTTTGTGACGAATATAACGAACACGTCAGGTGCCTCGCAGTAGAGGGAAAGACGGTTGCCATTCACACAGACCTAACCAAGGTCGGTACGGCTATCAGGTTTATATAGAGCATCTCGTGTTCGTGTTTGTGACGAATATAACGAACACGTCAGGTGCCTCGCAGTAGAGGGAAAGACGGTTGCCATTCACACAGACCTAACCAAGGTCGGTACGGCTATCAGGTTTATATAGAGCATCTCGTGTTCGTGTTTGTGACGAATATAACGAACACGTCAGGTGCCTCGCAGTAGAGGGAAAGACGGTTGCCATTCACACAGACCCAACCAAGGTCGGTGGCTCGGACGGTTGCGTATAAGCGGATTGGTACAGAACGGCAGCGGCCTGGTCGGGGCCAAGGAGACCCTGATCCTGCCGGCAAGGAGAACCAGGACAAAGGATCTCAAGGGTAGCGTCTACGCATCACGATCAGCGCGGCGCGAACCTTGGTTCAGGTGTAAGAGGGAACTGCGTACTTCTTCTGTAGTTTACTGCAAGATTTCCTCGTATCGGGTACACTTGCGATCTACGTGCCGAGGGTAATGAGATTCACCAGTGAAATGCTCAAAGGTTTTCCCATCATAGAGGTCGCATTAGATAATTGAGATGTACTTAATTAAGGTTGTAATTGAGAATATGTTGACACGTGAAAAGTTACAAATTGAGCTATTATTTTATGTGTATAATGTCAGTGTTCTTGTCGGAATGCAAGGTTGAATAAAATGTGTGGCTTTTTTGGCTATATTCTGTATCAGCATTTTTATTATTTCGTTCTCTTCTAATTTCAAAAACTGAGGATTTTGGATAAATGCCATGATGCTGAGTAAAATAAATCCTTTCAAGGACGTAACGCAGTAGGAACAAGAGTTGTTTTCACTACAAACAATAATCCCGGACTTTTGTCATACAACACGAAAACAACGTTATCTGAAGTGAGGTGATAACACAATCATCACAGTCATGTGAGGTATCGTGTAGACTTGTCGCCTGAAACCCCCTTATGCCCAAAATATGTCTCAGAAGCCTGTTCTACGGATTCTGGAATCGTGGTAGAAAGCATCGGTAGATACTCCACGGCTCAGTATGCATGATTGCAGGGTTTGCAATGATTGCAGGCCACTTTAAGTTTGTCGAATGTAAAGCCTGCAACTCAAGTCTAAACCTTAAGGACTGAAATTACTTATTAACCTCTCGCGACAACAATGAACAACCATGTAACAAAAACGCTGTTAAGTCTTTTACCATAAATTCATTAATATAGAAAAAAATGTATAACTAACTCAGCTAGCTGGTAAAAAGATACTTATATATTTATTTATAGAGATCAACCGAATACTTCCAACTTGTGAATAACACCTTTGTTTTAAATAAAATAGAGTATTGATTCGATTTCTTGCCGGAAATTTTATACTCAATAAGAAATATTTAATTCTGAGAATACCCCATGTCTAGGTGAAGCACGCTCGTGACTTGGTGATATTGCTTGGACGAGGTAATTAAAATCTGATTGCGCTCCCCAGGAAGTCTCTTTCGAAGTCTAGTAAACTGCAGAGTGTGACTTTGATGATATTGCTCAGACGAGGTCAGTATAATACGATTGCGAGTCACGGAGGATTTCTGTCGAATTCTTGTAAATACGGAGTGTGACTCTGATGATATTGCTCAGACGAGGTCATTATAATACGATTGCGAGTCACGGAGGATTTCTGTCGAATTCTTGTAAAACTACAGAGTGTGACTGCTGATATTGCTCAGACGAGGTCAGTATAATACGATTGCGAGTCACGGAGGATTTCTGTCGAATTCTTGTGAACTGTAGAGTGTGACTCTGATGATATTGCTCAGACGAGAGTATAATACGATTACGATTGCGAGTCACGGAGGATTTCTGTCGAATTCTTGTAAACTACAGAGTGTGACTCTGATGATATTGCTCAGACGAGGTCAGTATAATACGATTGCGAGTCACGGAGGATTTCTGTCGAATTCTTGTAAACTACAGAGTGTGACTCTGATGATATTGCTCAGACGAGGTCAGTACAATACGATTGCGAGTCACGGAGGATTTCTGTCGAATTCTTGTAAAATACAGAGTGTGACTCTGATGATATTGCTTAGACGAGGTCAGTACAATACGATTGCGAGTCACGGAGGATTTCTGTCGAATTCTGTCGAATTCTTGTAAACTGCAGAGTGTGACTCTGATATTGCTCACGAGGTCATTATAATACGATTGCGAGTCACGGAGGATTTCTGTCGAATTCTTGTAAACTGCAGAGTGTGACTCTGATGATATTCCTCAGACGAGGTCAGAATAATACGATTGCGAGTCACTGGAACCCCCGTTGTAATCAAGCACTGTGTGTTATTCACGTGATATACTCAGACGAGGTAAATACGATGACGTATGAGCCACGGGAACCCCGAGTAGAAAATAAACGAAAACCTTTCCGCCTTTCACTATTCCTTTTACTCGACCTTCTAAACGTTCGAATATGTTCTAGAAATACATATTTCTTTTGTATGTGAACATTTATGATGTGTGTAATATCGAGAGTAGAGATTTATGTATGAAGTACTACATTATTCCCAAACATTAGAAGCGCAGATTTGTTAATGAATAATTCGTAGTTAAACTTTGCTAGTGTTAAATTGGTTATACTTAACAAAAATGTCTTAGTATCTCATTATATATCTTGTACTCCTTAGCGTTTCTGTTTAAATTCTTAACAGGACCTACTGGCTCACCGCCCAGAAGATAGATAGATATCCGTAGCAGTTTATAAGATTGATAAATTGAATCTTACGTCACTAAACCATCTAGTTCCGTAAAACCCACAAGAAAGTGCATTAAACTAAATCCGTAATAAGTTACGCTCCCGCCTTCTGAGGGTCTCCTGCGTGTGTCAGGACCCTGACTTTGGGATTACTCTGACTCAGAGAGCACTCAGTCTCAAGGAGTTCCTGACTTCTAGCAGACCCCGGCTCCGGGCACCTCTCGGTCTCTGGTAAATCCCAACTGACGCAGCCTCAGGCGTCTGATAGGTCCCGCACTCTGGTAACTCCCCACCCTTGGAAGTTCCAGATGTTTGGGAGCGCTCAGCCTCTAGAACCTCCCGGCCTTTAGCACCTCTTCGCCTCTGGGAGCTCTAAGCCTTTAGAACATCCCAGCCGCTGAAAATGCCTTGCCTTCGGGTACTCTTAGTCTTAAGGACCTCTCAGCCGTTGGCAAGTCCCGGCTTCTGGCAGGTTCCCACCTTTGACAGCGCTTAACTTTTGGGATCTCCCAGTCTCTAGAACCTCACGGCCTCTTAACAGGCCTTGGCCTCTTATAGGATTTGACCTCTTCAGGTACTGCTTTCAGGCAGAACCCGGCCACTGGTTATTGTAGTCACAGAGAGAATAGCTCGTTGGTGCTTTGCTTTTTTATTCCATTAGCAATGGTTTCGGGCTTGCTCCGCTCGTTTGTTTCCTCAAATTGTAGTTACAGAGGGAATAGCTCGTTGGTGCTTTGCTTTGTGATTCCATTAGCAATGGTTTCGGGCTTGCTCCGCTCGTTTGTTTCCTCAAATTGTAGTTACAGAGGGAATAGCTCGTTGGTGCTTTGCTTTGTGATTCCATTAGCAGTGGTTACGGGCTCGCTCCGCTCGTTTGTTTCCTCATATGGATAATATTTCGAATACGCTAAATGGTGTTTATTTCCATTGACGCCATCTGTAGTGAAAGTTAGACCACGCTGTTGTCACTATTGTTTACAGTACATCAACATCTCTTGAGAGACTGGGAAGTTATATTTCCAAGTGTTCAGTCTTTCTTTCCATAAAGACCTAATGAGGATTAAAGTTCAAAAGATAAAAATCGATCACTTAAAGATCATACGAAAAGGTAGCTCTTCATCTTTGTTTATATAGATAGTAATCAGGATTAGGTAATGAAAAATCGTTAGACCTATTCAATGCCATCTTTTCAGTTTATGCCGTTTTATACGTACTTTTAAAATAATTAGATTTAATTAATTTTGAAGTTTATTCCCGATTGGTATGTTGTATCAACCTAAATATTACGTAGTGAATTAGGCCTTTATTACGGAGTTGGCCGTGAAAACTTGTAATGTTGACACGTTGGCTACATTCCAACACCGAGGATTGTGGCTCTTTTACATTAGCCTTCAGCAAGCATAGATTATCATTTGATGGTTTTTCATATGGTAGGGTCTACCTTATTTATAAAATTGTGTCATTTTATCATTGTATTTACCTGCTAATTTTTATGGGGATCGTAGTAGTCTCATTTCAAACAAGTATATATTTGTAAATGTTTAATTTAGCACCAGTTCACCTTCTTCTTAGTTCAGCGTCTGCATTCTGACGCTATCAAAGACTTGACTCCTGGAGTTCGTGTTCGTCGGAAGAGATCCAAAGAAGGTTGGCGACGAAGAAGCTCAAAATGAACTCCTTACTTTTAATTTCGACATCAGAGACACCTAGAACAACAAATATAGTATAATCTAGGTGAAGAGGTATTCATATTGTCTCATTGCTTGAGTGCATTACGATTTTTAAACACGATCTCTAAGCATGGTGGAGCAACCGAGTTTTCTACAAGTAATCTGACGCTGTCTCAGACTTGACTTCTGGAATCTGGAGACACGTTGGTGCGAAGAGATCCAAAAAAAGTCGTCTCTGATGTCGAAATGATGTAAGGTGTTCATTTTGAGGTTCTTCGTAACCGACATTTTTTAAATCCTCATCCCTTCAGAGGAACATGACTCCAGATTTCAGATGCTGTACTATGAGAAAAGTGAACTGGAGCTAAACTCAGTCGCTTGCCACTCATCCAAATAAAATTTAAGTAAGTTGCTCAACAATTAATTAGATTAATGTCAGCAGTTAACGATTTATTGTGTCAGTTGTTCGTGACTCGTGTGAGATTTGTAAGATTTTACTCTTCAACACTCCTATTTTTAATAATAGTCATCGTCTAAGTCAATAACTTTTATTCCGTTACGAAAGTTTGCGATTTCACAGAATAGTACGTAAACATTGAGTTGAGTAATCAATGACATTACGCAACGAAGAACCCCGCTCTGCGCATGCGCAGTGAATTCCACACTAACCCACTAACGAGACGGACGATTGTTTTCACCCGCCTAAGTACCGTTACGGTTTTCGTGTGTGAGGTCGTAAGAAGCCTAAAATGGCATTCCCCGATAATTAAGGAATACAAGCCCCTTGGTCGTTGACCCAGGTCCGATTTCACTACCGGCGTTCTTGTAGCACGGTGCGGTCGGTCTTGTTTTTGTTCCCGCGCGTTTACCGGAGTGTTAGCGTTTTCCCGCGTCCTGCGATGTGTTCAGTCACGCGGTTTCATTGTGGACCATCTGCTTTCTTTCTCTCCCGGAAACAGTTCGTCGATCTCGTCCCAGCGTGTTAACCGGAGTGATGACATATTCCGCGTTCCGTGATGTGGTTAGTGAAGCGGTCGCATCATGGTCCATCCGCTTTCTATCTCTACCGCACATAGTTCGTCATTCTCGTCCGAGCGTGTTAACCGGAGTGATGACATATCCCGCGTTCCGTGATGTGGTTAGTGAAGCGGTCGCATCATGGTCCATCCGCTTTCTTTCTGTACAGCACATAGTTCAACGTTCTTGTCCCCGCGTGTTAACCGGAGTGATGACATATCCCGCGTTCCGTGATGTGGTTAGTGAAGCGGTCGCATCATGGTCCATCCGCTTTCTTTCTCTACCGCACATAGTTCGTCCTTCTCGTCCCCGCGTGTTAACCGGAGTGATGACATATCCCGCGTTCCGTGATGTGGTTAGTGAAGCGGTCGCATCATGGTCCATCCGCTTTCTTTCTCTACCGCACATAGTTCGTCCTTCTCGTCCCCGCGTGTTAACCGGAGTGATGACATATCCCGCGTTCCGTGATGTGGTTAGTGAAGCGGTCGCATCATGGTCCATCCGCTTTCTTTCTCTACCGCACATAGTTCAACGTTCTTGTCCCCGCGTGTTAACCGGAGTGATGACATATCCCGCGTTCCGTGATGTGGTTAGTAAGGCAGTTCATCATGGTCCATCCGCTTTTTTTCTCTACCGCGGTCAAGCGGTCGTATCGTGGACCACCCCTTTCTTTCTCTACCGCACATAGTTCGTCCTTCTCGTCCCCGCGTGTTAACCGGAGTGATGACATATCCCGCGTTCCGTGATTAATGTAACATATATATATTTCGTACTCGTTAAATTAAAACTAAATACGTTGTATAGTTTTTCTCGTTTACGATCAGACAAGCAATTCAATGAACTTTATTATGTATATAATAGTCTTTTCTGAGTAGTTAAAGAGACTCTCTCAGATAATACAAAGGTACCTGTCTTTTGGACATGAAAATGCGAAGTTTGAAAGAATAATAGGATTTTAAAAATTTGTCATTGCTAAATACATGAGTATTACATATTTTATAACATATAACGATGGCAAATCTTCGCAATGCTATTGTCCTATCACACCTTTCATCGGCAACAACAAACTTTAAACAAAGGCATTTGAGGGTGGGACGCCCTCTCTGCGACTGGGGCGCCTCTTTAAGATTGTGCAGTCTAATTTTAATCAGGAAAATACTTTTTACGTTAAATTAATAGTCCATTAAGATAACTTTCATAAATACAAAATAAGTTTTAAAATAGTTTTTGATACCTCTACGTATAATTACAGAGTAGGAAATTGAAGTCATTTAAAGTAGGAACATTAGATCATTTTCTTTGTTTGAAGGTTATTTTTGTATCACTTGTTTCACTGAACGATGGCAAATGTCCGGAAAAATCCTGTTTCCTTCATAGATCATTTTGTAATCAGGCCCAAATACAAAACTGCTGATTATAAATGTGAATTTCTTAGAATATGTACATAGGTGTATATCTCCAGAATGTGTCATGGTGCTTATTAATTTTTTGACTTAGGAAGATGTGTAAACATTGTACACGGTTCTGGGTGGGAGAAGAGAACTCACATTTTGGCACTTGACACCTCGGGAAAAACATATATTTGTATTAAAAGCTCTTAGTTTATAACTGATTTATTACAAATACTATTGATTCAATCTAAACTTCGCTCTTACCAGGGTCTCTTTTGATTGGTTAGGGTTGAAGTGCCTGTCTCTCATTGGTCAATAGATGTGATATAAGCAATTTCAGTGACAAGTGGAGTTAACCCTTTTGTACAAAAAGAATTCTTGCCCCTATGTTCTTAGAAATAAGGAATGTTACGCATACAGAGCGCTTAAATGATCTGAGCTTTAATTTGGGTCTTAACTACCTCAAGGAATGTTTTTCTTGCTTCACCAGAAGTGCGAAGAAGCGCCACCATGATGATCAGGGGCATTGCCGATCGATACTTTCCCCTTTTAAACGTGATCTGACGCTGGAAAAGCTCGACGATCTGGGACATGATCTCAGGTCGGGAAGAACCGATCAGAAATGCCCCTAGTTATTGTTTTATGTGATGACACACTTGAAGAGTAGAGTAATTGTGGTGGATGGCCAGGGGGAATTTACTTGTGCTATTGTGTTTTGTGACGACTCAGCTCCAACCAGATCTAAGTATTAATTTCCTGGCTAACGTACTACCCTGCACAAACGCCTAAGACGTTAAAAACCCGTCGTAAACGCTTTTTAGCGTCAATGGCATTTTTAATGTCGGCCAGTTTTTGCGTGTAACTGGGAGACCACCCATTTTGAAAACAGAACCTGGCGTTGAAAATGGTGAAAATTGGCGAGTGACTGGAGTGAATGAGTGCAAAACTTTTATGTGTGAATGTGACACGGTGGTATGATTGCAAAATTGTCATACTTAATGGCTGACTTTTACCATATAATGTATACTTTTTACGGTAATCAAAGTTTGAGTTTGAATTTGTACCCTAAACTGCCACATTAGGCCAGTGCGCTTTTTGGCATTATCAAACTGAAAGTCGACGTGGTGCAAATTGCTATTTCAGTTGAAATACACAAAAGACGTTCTGATCAGTTTGTACATACTGTTGTATAAAAAATAGACTCGTAAAATGCGTTTTAAAATTTACAGGGGACATTTTCATTTACCGTGTACACAGTAGTGCCATATTGTATTCACACTTTCAGCCTAAGTAAATGATGATACAAAATTCAAACAAAACTAATTATATTACATAAATCTGCAAATGTCAATGTCGTGTACAGAAATAAATGTCATTGTCACACTACACAAGTGTACACGTCTCCTTGACGTAGCGCTGTAAGCAGGCAGGCAGCTAGCTGTGAGTCTATAGCGTAGTGGTTCCTGCCTTGACCTCAATGTCGGCGATGACCTTCACTTCTGTTCGTGCAGTAGCCAACAACTGCCATATATACATTAATATATAGATTAGAGTCATTCTCGTTAAGAGGGGTATATACAATACAATACACCTTTATTGCCAGAAACAATTTTAACATTGCATAGCATGCGTCACATAATAATTCTATATTTATTAAAATAATGTAATGTCTTATGCTAACGATTTAATTTTTAAAATACCGTGATTAGTTAAAAGTTGTAAAGCAGTAAAATTAATATATTATAAAACATAATTTTGAATGTCAACGCCCCTGTATCGCACATTGAAGCTATTGAGATGGTTCATGAATTCACCAACTGTTTAAATGAATGAGACACTAAAAAGTGTCGCAATGCAATTTTGAACCGATTTGCATCATTTATTGATTTTATTTCTTCAGGGAGCCCATTTAGAAACTTTATGCCGGCTTGAGAAGGAAGTTGTTTGTATCTTCTCAATCTGTGCTGAGCAGGACTGAGATTTTCACGATACCTTGTATCGTAGTTGTGAATGTCCCGACCTCGAACAATTTGGCTCTTAAACCGACAGTGTACAGCAGTTTCCAGTATATACAAACACGGTAATGTTAGTATTTTGAGCTACTTAAATGAATTTCTACACGACTCTCTAAACTTTAATTTAGCAATAATTCTGATAGGTCTCTTCTGCAAGACAAACAGTCTGTGGAAGTCGCAATTTGAACAGCCACCCACAATATAATACCGTAGGATAAGTGTGGGTGGACCAAACCGTTATGTGCAGTCTTCATTATTTGATTGAACAGTATTCGGCAAGACCTCTCAAGGGATAGACTTACTTGATAGTATACTATATAGCTGTAGTTTGGATTAGAAGAGTAGTTCTAGGAATGCTGACCTTGATGAAGAGTAATAAATCTTCGTTATGAAGAAAACAAACTGCTTACATCTACTAAGAGGTGGATTTGGTTTTCATTTGGTTTAATGGAGTAGTTGGATACGGTTGTAGGAATACTGGCTTTGAAAACAGTAATAAATCTTCGTAATGATGAATACAAAACAGTTTAGGTTGACTCAGAGGTTGGTATATGGTTGTTGTTTGGATTATATGAGTAGTTCGATAAGGTTCTAGGAACGCTGACCTTGATCAAGAATAATAAATATTCGTAATGATGAATACAAAACAGTTTAGGTTGACTCAGAGGTTGGTATACGTTGTATTTTGGATTATATGAGTAGTTGGATACGGTTCTAGGAACGCTGACCTTGTTCAAGAATAATAAATATTCGTAATGATGAATACAAAACCGTTTAGGTTGACTCAGAGGTTGGTATACGTTGTATTTTGGATTATATGAGTAGTTGGATACGGTTCTAGGAACGCTGACCTTGTTCAAGAATAATAAATATTCGTAATGATGAATACAAAACAGGTTAACTCAGATGGGGGTATATGGTTGTAGTTTGGATTATCTGAATAGTTCAATAAGGTTCTAGGAATGCTGACCTTGATAAAGAATAATAAATATTCGTTAAGATGAATAAAAAACTGTTTAGGTTGTCTGAGTATGTATTTGAGTGTAGTTTGGTTCAAGGAGTAGTTTGATAAGGTTCTAGGAATGATGACGTTGATAAAGAATAATAAATATTCGTTATGATGATACAAGCTGTTTACGTTGTCTGAGAGGGTATTTGATTTTAGTTTCGATCAAGGAGTAGTTAGATAAGGTTCTAGGAATGTTGACCTTGATAAAGAATAATAAATATTCGTTATGATGATACAAGCTGTTTAGTTTGTCTGAGAGAGTATTTGATTTAAGTTTTGACCAAGGAGTAGTTTGATAAGTTTCTAGAAATGTTGACCTTGATAAAGAATAATAAATATTCGTTAAGATGAATACAAACTGTTTAGGTTGTCTGAGTATGTATTTGAGTGTAGTTTGGTTCAAGGAGTAGTTTGATAAGGTTCTAGGAATGTTGACCTTGATAAAGAATAATAAATATCGTTATGACAAATTCAAACTGTCTGAGTCTGTATTTGATTTTAGTTTGTTTGGATCAAGTAGGTTTTGTTTTTCTAGAATTGTTGACCTTGATAAAGAATAATAAAAATTCGTTAAGATGAATTCAAACTGTTTAGGTCGACTGAGAATAGTATATGGTTGTTATTCGGATTAGAGGAGTAATTAGTTAATCTTTTAATTAGTAAATATCTGTACTGTTGTTGCAATTGATGATAAGGTGTAATCAATTCGAATTATTGTTCCCTCTCTAAAATGTATAAGTTGGCTTTAACTGTTAAATTAAACAAAATCAACTCACGATTTGTTAGAACATTCAATCTAAGATGTAGTGTTCCCGTCACCATCATTGGGTTGAGACAACTTTTGGAATCCATCTAACGAGCGGACCTGACTGATCTGACGAGGTTGTCTACAGGGTGGGTGGATTGATCACAATGTTTTGTCGCTCTGCTGTTCGTTGTACGCTTTGTTCGTTTTGTGTTTTATGTAACACGGCCTTATTGTTCTGCGTTATCGCCCCTGTCGACCGTCGGCTTATCAGTTTATATTTGACACTATACAAGTGGCACAATTGAACAGGCACACGGTATTGTATCTGCATGGTCAATCTTTTTGTCATTCCCCCACCGTATCAGAGAATTACTTTGGGTAATTTACTAATAGCTTTTGCAACCTCTTTCAAATTCGTTTTATTAATTTTAAGAAGCGTATTTTGGATTTCCTGGTGAATTGTCTATTTATCGTTGAGTGCTTGTTCATTGGAAAAAGTTTTCAGCTGTTGCAAATTATTATTTTCTTTTTGATATACTGTACATCCGGGACTGAAGTGACCTAATTTCTTGTGAACGCATAGCTCCTTAGTAGAATCCGCCTAGGGTCTAATTTTTACTTTATAAATGATAGCTACAACATTGGTATCAACTCAGTTTTGGATTAACAGGTGTTGACTGAAGAAAACGGCTCTCCACAGGGAGACCGAATAGCTCAAAGACTTCATTGAATAATCAATGTTTCGTTGCGTTGTGAACTACACACTAAAAATATGCAGTTTTCTCATTGTGATGCTGTATCTGAACAACAAACTTTGAACAAACAATCTGACTTCCTTTTTGGTAGTCATTTAAAATGTAATGTACAATGTGACAAACGACATATACATTATTTTCGAACATGGCGGTCAACTTAATATTTTATTCAGAAACACTGTATTTTACGATAATTTTCCCTTAGGAAACGTATTTTTAGATTTTTTACCTTCTAATATCAGTTTTGTGAGATCTCCAAGAAGTGCGAAATGACAATTTGAAGTTCGCGCGTCTCTGGTATCAGAAGAATATTGAAAACACCAAAATGATGTTTTCTATCCGAAATCATATTAATATCATTCCTATGTTGTAAAATTAACATTTATACTATTGGTCGTTGTATATTTTTAATGGTCTTTGTCCTTGATACTTAATGGAAGGTTTTTGGTCAGATTGATAGTTTTCAAGATCACGCTGGTGTCCATCTTGAGGCGAACAGTTCTTATCTCACTATATCTCTAATACTGTAAGATTGAGGGGCGAGGTGGCGGCGGCGGGCGGATAAAGCTGGGTGTATGACTCTGCGTCGCACCGCGTCCGCAGAACGGTTTGCGAGAGAAAGCTGGAATTGGGCCTCTCCCCCCCTCCCCATCCGCTCTACGTATGTCGTATCCTGAATGTTTATTTTTCCGTCCTTTCAATTATTTACGGATATATTCACCGGACATGATGATTTCCTACTTAAAACAAAAGTAAACTTAAACTTGAATCCGTTTCTAGTGTTACAGAGACTAAAAGTAAATGTGTACAATTGTGGAAAAAACGAATAATATCAAGCATGATAACTGAGACTCTGTTAGCATGTTCGACCGATTTATCTAAATTTTCCAGTTTTAACTATTTTCAGTTTATTGAAGTGACTGCTTCTTTTGGCGGGCTATTGATGTATGTTTCGCGTCACGGAACGTAACGTCACGCTTATGCGCTCTGTAGCCGCTAGAGGCGGGACTATCGCGGCCATTTTGATGCGTCTGTTGGGCGTTTCTTCTCCGTTCAGTGGCTGTCGGGCGAGCTAGTTCAGTTTATAGGAGTAGCTATTTATTTTGGCGGGCTATGAATTTGTTTTGCATGGGAAAAAAACTTTCGTTCGCGTCACGGAACGTAACGTCTCGCTTATTTGCTCTGTATCCGCTGGGGGCTGGACTATCGCGGCCATTTTGATGTCAGGGAGGGCGTTTCTCTGTTCAGTGGCAATCCAGGCGTGCTATAGTTCAGTTTATTTATTTTAGTTTTATCTAGCGCTCTAATTTGATATTTAACTAATTTTTAGTACATTTGCTCTGTTCATATAGGATAAGAAGCTGCGAAACCCCTCATTGCACTTGGTACCATATGGACCGTTGCGCTGATTCTAGAATGACATGGTATTAAGGATGGGTATGAACCGGGGTAGGGAGCCTGTCGATAACCTATTTTACGTTTGTTTATCCTTAGGGAACTTTGTACCAGGCATGTCACCTTGGAAAAAGAGGAGGCTGGCTCTATCCCATCTTTCTGCAGTCAAAGCGGACAGTGAGGATGAGGATACAGTAGTCCATCGCATACAGGCGTGTAGATACCGTTAACAGTGGGGAGCACATTCCAGTAGTCCATACTCTGAGTAAACTAGACCTATCGACCCAAGTGATGTGCCAGATTTAAGTGACATCGGTTTTTGCTACACCCAGTGTAGGATGATCAAGAAGTTAAATCTCCTGGAAATCGTATTAACAGATCGTATAAGGCATTTATTACGTTCGTTTAACGCCTTACAACTATGTTTTTTAATTAAATTTAGTGAAATGTTTAGTGTTATTTGTATGCACCAGTTCGTCCTTGACTTGTTATTCGC
The DNA here is from genome assembly GCF_021130785.1 of Homalodisca vitripennis. NCBI lineage: Eukaryota > Metazoa > Arthropoda > Insecta > Hemiptera > Cicadellidae > Homalodisca > Homalodisca vitripennis. The sequence continues at coordinate 228,683,465 of NC_060207.1, forward strand.
TTTAATTCCTAATCGGTTGCCTGTAATTTGTTTTGAACCTATCGTCCCTTAAATATCAGTTTAAAAGTCTCAGAGAGTACGAGAAATAACGAAATATTACTTTATTTACTGATATTCTTAGTAATTTTCAATGTATCTTTGGAGATATTCACATTACGAGTAGACAACTACATAGTTGTATTAACTTAAGGTTAAATGATATTTCACCATTTTACGTATAGAAATGAGTGATTATGTCACTTTACTGACACACTCACTCACTCACTCACGGAGTCCGCCAGGTGCCCGGGCCCGGTACCGTTGTGTCCGGTGCAGAGAAAGTACCCGTTGGCTGAAACTAGTTTCACCTCCGCTTTCCCGCCATACCACAGTCAGGCATTCCCCCCTCCCCCTCCCACCACACCTCACCGACACACCGTGCGTCTCCGGACTGTGAGGAACTAGAAATTAAAAACGTTTTACATCCCAAGCCGTTATTTACAGGGAAACATACACCTACACCTTTATCCCACGAAGTGGACCAACACTTGCCGTACATTATACAATGCTACGTCTCGGGTTATGCTCCCTGTCGTGGCCCGATGAAGTAGACAACTAAACCGCAGAATTTGTTTTGTGGGAGCGATTGTTCTAGAGTTTGTGACGTCCGCCTTGAGATCGGTGTGCTACTTGTTGTTTGAGTAGCAAGGGTTGTGCTGAACATAGTGTTCTTGTTTGTAGAGATCGTATCATGTTCCAACCCTCTAGGGAATTTTGATCTGGTGGTAGAGGAATACAAACTCAGGACTGTCCGAGATATAGTGTGTTGGCAATTCGTAAGGATCACAATATGACCATATCCTTTTAGAGTTAATGAAATTTTAATTCGTGGTACGGTGAAAAAGTAGTTGGTTTCCAACTTCTGCGCTCCGCCCTAGAGATTCTATAGGGTGATTCATGAAGTTCTCCCCCCACTTATACAGCACATTGTACTAGTAAAAATAATGAAAAAAATTTTTATATAAACATAGGTCCGCAAAAAAAAAGCTTCGTTAGCGAGTTACAGCTAGCGAAAGATTTCGCCTGAATTCCTGGGTAAAGAGTAAAATAAAGCCATACTGAACTTTTGGAAAGCTTAATTAAGTAAGAAATATCGTGTGGATTATTATGTATTTTTACCTGATAAAGCTAATAAAATAGGTTTTTCAGAACTGTACATGTAGTAGTTTTTGAGGGATTCAGGGTTTAAATGCAAAAAATTTTGGCACGAAACAATGTTTTTTTAAGTTTGATGTACAATAACTTTGTTATAATTTGTAATAAATACATAAAATCACACAAACATTCATTGTAGAGAATTATTTAATTCTGAGAAAATTGATGTAATCAAAGTCTAAAATAAAACAGAAATAAGTACCAAAAATCGATTTTTATTCAGTATAATACATTACTAGTTTTAAGCAAAATTAATCAGGTTGGGCCAACCGTACGCACCTTTTTATAATAGATGTTCGAAAATGAGGCCATCATTATCAATACATTTTGCAGCACGTTTGTGTATTGCTTTTTTTGCGTATTCCAGTATAATACATTACTAGCTGTAAAGAAATACCGTACGGTATTTAGTTTAAAATAAAACCAAAACAAAATGTTTGTTCCTTAATGATGAGATGAATAAATTGAGAAAACAAGATTAACTGTTTAAATAAATTTGTTTGTAAATAAAAATATCATGTTTTATTACGTTGTATTTTTTTTTAATAAAAATGTACATCAAATGTTCGAAAATAAATGAAGCAAACATTTTTCCCATTATTGTTTACTAATCATCGAAATGCAGTTTTTTTGTTTTTTTTAATTTCTAAGTTGGTAACGCACGAATAACAGCTGATCCAACAATGGTATTCTGTACTGTTACGTTAGAACTGTGTATTAGTGGTGTTTTGCAAGCTACAGCGGCGAGTTCTGTGAATCGTGTTATTAAATGCAATTTTTCTGTGAGTTTATTCGATTGTTTTATTCAGCGAAAAAATGCCATACTTATTTACATCAGAGGAATACGCTGATATGGTTTTTATTTTGGGTTACTGTAATGGTAATGCTAGAGCTGCTGTAGAAGATTATGAACTACGTTACCCTAATAGGAGGATTCCAGATACCAAAACAATTTTAGGAACTTTTCGTACTCTTCGGGAAAACAGAAATCACTACCAAGTACTAGAAACCAATTATGAACGAGCTGTCCAACTTGATGATGATATTGTTACTAATGCTGTTCATCGCAGTCCAGGTGTAAGTACACGACGTATTTCTAGGCGGGATAGGAGTTTCGCAGTCAACGGTGTGGAGGTCACTTAATCGAAACAAATTTTATCCGTTTCATAAACAAAAGGTTCAACATCTACAGCTAGGAGAACATGGTCCGCTTCGCTTGGAGTTTTGCAAACTTTTTGAATATTAATAATCAACTCTACAAGCGTATTTTGTTTACGGATGAGGCACAATTCACTCGTGATGGTGTGTCAATAACTTGCACAATGAACACTCATGGGCAGAAGAAAATCCACATGAGGTAGTGGAACAGAACTTTCAACACCGAATTTAGCGTCAATGTCTGGTGTGGCCTCTTTTGCATCCCAATCGGCTGATTGGACCTTTCATATTACCTGGACGCCTAAATGCTGAGTTCTATTTGCATTTCCTTCAAAAGAGTTGCCGCAGCTGTTAGAGAATGTTCCTTTACATCTCAGACAAAATTTGTACTTCCCAGCATGACGGAGCACCTCCCCACTTTTCACGTGCCGTTTCTGCTTACTTAAATCATCAATTTCCTGGACACTGGATTGGTCGTGGAGGGCCTCACCCTTGGCCACCAAAATCATCAGATCTATCTCCATTGGATTATTGCATCTGGGGATGGATGAAAGACATTGTATACAAGACAAAAGTGAATTTCTGCGTGATGAATTAATTGCCCGTATTATGGATTCGGATATGTGCAGAATACAGGGGAAGTCCTGAAAAATTAAGAAACGCAAAAAAAAGCAATACACAAACGTGCTGCAAAAATTTATTGATAATGATGGGCCTCATTTTCGAACATCTATTATAAAAAGGTGCGTACGGTTGGCCCAACCTGATTAATTTTGCTTAAAACTAGTAATGTAATTATACTGAATAAAAATCGATTCTTTGGTACTTATTTCTGTTTTATTTTAGACTTTGATTATATCAATTTCTCAGAATTAAATTCTCTACAATGAATGTTTGTTGATTTTATGTATTTATTACCAATTTAACAAAGTTATTGTACATCAAACTTAAAAAAACATTGTTTCGTGCCCCCAATTTTTTGCATTTAACCCTGAATCCCTCAAAAACTACTACAGGTACAGTTCTGAAACTATTTTATTAGCTTTATCAGGTAAAAATACATAATAATCCACGATATTTCTTACTTAATTAAGCTTTCCAAAAGTTCAGTATAGCTTTATTTTACTCTTTACTCAGGAATTCGGGCGAAATCTTTCGCTAGCTGTAACTCGCTAACGAAGCGTTTTTCGGACCTATGTTTTTATAACATTTTTTCATTATTTTTACTAGTAAAATGTGCTGTAGAAGTGGGGGGGAGAACTTCATGAATCACCCTGTATGTATAATGTCTGCTATATTGCAAACTTCGTATCTAACCAACGAAATGGTTGAAATTGTAAATAGACATTGATGTAAGCCCACACCTATTCGCTAAATAACTAATATATAAACCTTAATATGATGATACTGAGTAAATATTAGTTTTATAATATTAGGGGTTATTTTTATTGTCAGTAAAATGATTATAAATGACAAGATTAAGGCACAGGAAAGGAAAGGACCTTGACACTTTTACACACCAAACTGGGTTTCGTAAATAAAAACTCGTTCAAAATCATGAAAATAGGCTATTAATCTAATAATGTGGAACTGTTCATGAAGAAAGTGAAATCTTGAAATACAGCGATTTGGAAGAGCGTGTTAGTTAAACATTCTTCTGAGGGAGGATTCATAATCAAGGCTTCAACTCTCAAGTCAGGATATCTTAGGGAGATATACAGGTACATCCTGTATCCCTAAACGCACCCTATCGGTCCAAACTGTGTTAATTGCGAGATAATGTCCGTATCAGCTGTTTGGTAAATGGCAGTCGATGTGTACAAGATTAAAGCGGGTATTTTCCGGTACTAAATATACAGTTCTAAGAGGTTCCTGTGTTGTAGCTTCATCTCTCAAGCGAGGGCATCTTAGAAAGATTTATCCCTATCCGTACCCTATCACTCCTTAATGGCGAGATAATGTCCCATGTCTGCTACCAGCTATCAGCTGTTTGGTAAACGGCAGCCGCTATCGTTGTCCCAGCAGCTCAACAACTATTTCACCTTGACTGTATGGTGTAACAGTAAGTACGCCCTTGTGAGATAAGTACGACAGTGTTATCTAGTCACTCGTTGGTTGTGTGTTACGTCATTAATCTAGTGCTACAATAATCAAAGCTCTCGTTATCTCACAACCGTTAAACTTCAGAGGGGCAAAGTTCAAATTTTCGAACAAGTTTATTTTGACGTAGGTAGTCTATTATATGTTTTTATTTAAGTGACCAATGTACAATTTGTTGAATCATCACGTATCATTAAATAAATTATGATAACAGTGTATTGCTATGTGAAATAAGTCAGTTCTTGAGGTGTTGGTCTTCCATAATTTATTTGTTCTTAAATTAATCAGTTGTTTTTAATGTTTCCAGATTGTGTAATCAAATGCTTCTTGATTTCTTGTTCTAAATGATGTGTTGACCGTGCAAAAGCCGTCAATAAAGAGGAACTATGAACTTTTTGTTACGTAATTCCGTATTAAGACTTTAATCAGATTTTATCTATATTTTATGAGCCAATTAAAAAAAGGGTCGTAAATAAAATCTAAATAAGTCGTTATTTGGGACATGTGATCGAATGGAGTTTCGACGGACCCTACACAACGTAACGGTCGAAAGTCTTTACCGGCTGTAATTTTATATCACATTTCGATTGGTCAAAATGATCATTTTTGTCCTTAATAACTGAGCGGTTAAAGTTACACGTTGTGGCCAGGAAAGGATTACAGGTAGTTTAACCTGTTGAGGAGTACCTGAAAGTGGTTCCAAAAGAGTACTGACGGTTATAGACGTTTGATACCGAAATAGTACTGACGGTTATATACGTTTGATACCAAAAGAGAACTGACGGTTATAGACGTTTGATACCAAAAGAGTACCGACGGTTATATAAGTTTGATATTAAAAGAGTACTGACGGTTAATGGACATTTGATACCAAAAGAGTACCGACGGTTATAGACGTTTGATATTAAAAGAGTACTGACGGTTATGGACGTTTGATACCAAAAGACTACTGACTGTTTTAGCCGTCCAACTTGTTCAAACAATCAATATTAAGGCTGTTTACGGTCTCTAGTAGCTTTCGTACGAACTACTGTATTTTGAGTAAAAAACGTTCGACGGAGTTATTGCTATGAGGTGCTGACCCCTAGCGACAGATATTGACAGCTTTGCCGCCAAATAGTGTTGTAATTTATTTGCGCCAACTCCTTTTTAGACTATTCTCAGTTATTTTACTGGATTGTATATGACCGTTGGGTGAATACCGTCTTAAAATGAGTGATTATCTGGACTAAAGTGGTATTAATAAGATACATGCAATCAAACCCCCTTCTTTTATGAGTGAACATAAAATTAAAAGAAAAGGAACTGCTTATGAGTGAACTGATTGTGAATTTGCATCTTTCAAAATTAGCATGCTTTGCCAAAATTCTAAAGAGTACATTTTTAACGCCTAGATGGTTCAAATAAGACATTATTTTGAACTTTTCTTGGTCTCTAGTAGACCTTAAGTAGGTTGACGGTTATATCCGTCAGTACTCATCAACAGGTTAGGTCAAAGAGTACATATCGAGTCTTGGAACGAGACTGCCTGCGCTCTCAGAGCGTTATCTGCGATAACCTTGAACGACATTGTGTTATCTAGTGTTACGTACGTCAAGGCTCCACTCTCTCTGTCTCACTCTCTCTCTCTCTACTCTTCGCGCGTAGCTCCTCATGATTCTATGCTGTGTTATCGACTTCCTTTTAATTTGTATTTACAACAGATCATGTTTCTCTGACACCTCGCTCTTACAATATCCTCGTGTTATAGCAATCTCTAAATGATGTATTAATTAAATATTTGAGAATAGTTTTTCATACTAAGATCGAATTTCACGAACTTTTGGTGGAAAACGATAAAATTAAAAATAAACTATTGTTTTTGGCACATAGGTCTTCTGATTTTATTTATTTACGTCAAATGTGTATAATATTCGAAAAAAGGTACTAAATGTACAATTTAAAGTCAGGGAGAAACTGATCGTGTATTAAATGTTATTGGAGACATTATTTATAAAGATAAAATCTATATTGTATGTTGCATCGGATCTTGTGTTAATGTTGATGTTTAAACCAAGAGTACATTGTGAAGCCAGGCAGGAACAAGGTGTGTATCCAGTGAACCTGCGGCATCTGTTGGGGAAAGTTGGAACTCCGGCACTACGCGAGTCTAGACAGAGTTTATCTCTAATGATCTAATCTATATTGATGTTGTGGTGACTTATTTGTTAGTGCTGATGTTTGAACCAAGGATACATTGTGGAGCCAGGTTGGAGGAAAACGTGTATCCAGTGAGCCCGCGGCATCTGTTGGAGAAAGTTGGAACTCAGGCACCACGCGAGTCTAGACAGAGATTATCTCTGATGATCAAATATATATTGATGTTGTGTTGGCTTATTTGTTAGTGCTGATGTTTGAACCAAGGATACATTGTTAAGCAAGGCGTGTACCCAGAGAGCCCGCGGTATCTGTTGGGGGAAGTTGGAACTTTAGCACCACGCGAGTCTATACAGAGATTTAGAGATTTTCTGTAACGACCAAAATCTATATTGATTTTGTGTTGCTCCATGTGTTAGTGCTGATGTTTGAACCAAGGATACATTGTGAAGTAAGACGTGTATCCAGAGAGCCCGCGATATCTGTTGGGGGAAGTTGGAACTTTAGCACCATGCGAGTCTATACAGAGATTTAGAGATTTTCTGTAACGACCAAAATCTATATTGATTTTGTGTTGCTCCATGTGTTAGTGCTGATGTTTGAACCAAGGATACATTGTGAAGCCAGGCAGGAACAAGGTGTGTATCCAGTAAGCCCGCGGCATCTGTTGGGGAAAGTTGGAACTCCGGCACCACGCGAGTCTAGACAGAGGCTACGTTCTACAATGAAAATACTCTGAATATTGTGTTGCCTTAGCTCTTGTGTTAATGCTGTTTTTGTTGGATCAGGAATTTCCCAAGATTTATATTCCAATATAATACCGCTTAGATTCTGGATTGTTGCTCCGAGGTTGTAAACTGTGATAACTCTGGGAATGGTTCCCTCAGTCCGGGTTTTGTTATCGGGGATTATGTATTGTTAAATATAAACTAACCTTTATATCGATTTTTATTTGCTTTTGTTATGTTTTTTTTTTTTGAGGGGGGTAGAGAACTTTGGTTGTTAGTTTAACACATTTTTAATGTCCCTTTTTGATTGTAGGTAATCACTTTTGTCTGACTATGTTAAGATTGTATTACTTTCGGTGTCGTTAAGAAAACAATTAAGTGTAAGTGTAGCCTATTATGCCGGGGATATCACTACACGATTTAAAGAGATGTTGGTACGACTAGGCGAGAAATTACTGCATTGTAAACCGTATGTTATCCGTACAGCATTGTACCAACCGATATTTTCTGTATGGTTGTCATACCTGTATGTTCCCTTAATAATTTAAACCCTTTGGCAGTGGGTAAAACTGTTTCGCATGTCAATTTTTGTAATACGATATAACTAGGAATGGTTTAGAAATTGTGTTTAAACTTGTCTGATTGAGCGAATTAAGTATTACGCGGATATTAAATTGTTTCGCTGGAAAATGATGTCAAATCGCAGGGACGGTTCAGGTCATCGGCTTATGACACCATGCATGATGTCGCCGTGTCAAACATGGAGTGAGGTTTTGTTATTCGATGCCATTTACAGCCAATAGGGGTATATCTGTACTACCAAGAGACATTCATGTATTATTACAAGGAGACATTAATTAGACTTGGGCATTTTAATATTTGAAAATAAAAACAAGTATAGAATTCTAGTGTTAATGTATCATGTAGACTACTATTGAAAAACTATGACCTATAATTTAGCTGTGTGGGTATTTTCTACCATGGCCTAAGGGAGTACTCGGGTTGAGGTTAGAAACTAGAAGCAAATTCCCGGCCTATATTGGGATGTTTTATACAACTCCTCTACTATCGTAGTGTATGTCTCATACAACTTCTCTCCTATCGTGGTGGATGTCTCATACAACTCCTCTCTTATCGTGGTGGATGTCTCTTACAACTTCTCTCTTATCGTGGTGGATGTCTCATACAACTCCTCTCTTATCGTGGTGGATGTCTCTTACAACTTCTCTCTTATCGTGGTGGATGTCTCATACAACTCCTCTCTTATCGTGGTGGATGTCTCTACAACTCCTCTCTTATCGTGGTGGATGTCTCATACAACTTCTCTCTTATCGTTGTGGATGTCTTCTACAAATCCCCTCCTACCGTAGTGGATATCTTCTACAATTCCTCTCCTACCGTAGTGGATGTCTCCTACAACTCCTCTCCTACCTTGGTGGATGTCTTCTACAACTCCTCTCCTACCGTTTTGGATGTCTTCTACAACTCCTCTGTTACCGTAGTGGATGTCTTCTACAACTCCTCTCCTACCGTTGGTGGATGTCTTCTACAACTCCTCTCCTACCGTTGTGGATGTCTTCTACAACTCCTCTCCTACCGTGGTGGATGTCTTCTACAACTCCTCTCCTACCGTAGTGGATGTCTTCTACAACTCCTCTCCTACCGTAGTGGATGTCTTCTACAACTCCTCTCCTACCGTAGTGGATGTCTTCTACAACTCCTCTCCTACCGTAGTGGATGTCTTCTACAACTCCTCTCCTACCGTAGTTGGATGTCTTCTACAACTCCTCTCCTACCGTAGTGGATGTCTTCTACAACTCCTCTCCTACCGTAGTGGATGTCTTCTACAACTCCTCTCCTACCGTAGTGGATGTCCTCTACAACTCCTCTCCTACCGTAGTGGATGTCCTCTACAACTCCTCTCCTACCGTAGTGGATGTCCTCTACAACTCCTCTCCTACCGTAGTGGATGTCTTCTACAACTCCTCTCCTACCGTAGTGGATGTCTTCTACAACTCCTCTCCTATCGTGGTGCTTGTCTTGTAGAACTCCTCTACTAACGTGGCACGTGCCTTATACACGTAAATTCTGACTTTGTGTCTGTCTGAGTGAATGCTGCTTTTTGTCATCGTGATGAAGAACAAAACTAATTATTTTGTATCGTTGTTAGTAGTCTAATACATTTGTTTTTCAGTTGTTTGTTCAACTTTGTGTCGTCTATCCATTCAGATGTTTTGTTCGGGAGTGCGTGGTATATTCAAACAAGTAAATATATTATACTCTTTTAGTATTGGCTACTAATGTACGGTTATGATTTACTAAGCTCTTTTTCTCTGGATACTTTGCACGGAACGTTCCCAGGCACCACCTGTCCTGAGAGATCCATTAGTATAAATCAACGCTGGAATGTTTATACCTCGTACAAAGTAGGGAAACGACGTTGCGGCATCGGTCAACTAGTGACCGGAAGTGTGTCAGAATCCGCGACTATTTCCGGCATCACGGCAGCGGCGGCGAGATGAGAGCAGCGCGAATAAAATTGATTGAGTGCCGTACTCGCGCGAGGCGGGTGACTAGGTATGTGGGCGATATGGCAACAGTGTAGTGGGGGAGTCGCCGCTCCGCGCCGCGTCCATTGTTGCCACATCTCCTCCCGCTTATCTATCTGTGGCTACGTGCCAATGTGAGTAGAGTATCTGTGTCGGTACGACGACCCGTCCCTGTGCTGTAGTACCAGTGCCACGTTACGTCACACTCACACACAAGGTTCGCTGACCCACTTATCTCGGCTCCTGCTCCTCGCACACGACACTATTGTTGTATTAGACGTTTTACTACCGTATTGTGGTACTACCGGTGTAGTAGATAAACTCTACAACCACTTAAATACTTGCTGATTGCTACCGGGGGTATTACGTTGGGTGGCTGACGTCACGTTTCCTCAGGGTAGGACAGGGAGCCACTAAAATGAAATAAAAAATTTGGATGAACCAACAAAATTTAAAGCTCGATTGAGACACTTTTTGGTGTCGAGGGTGTTTTACTCAGTGGAAGAGTTTATGATGAGCCGCTGGGATGAAATTTAAAGTAATTGGATCATCCTCTATTTCTGGTGGTAAAATTTTGAAGATTTTAAAACGTATGGCTGTATGTATGAGTCTTAGGAATGAATGTGGACTGTGTATGAACGGGTATGAATGGGGGCAATTTAAAATAAATGTACATATTTCTAAATAATTCAATTTGACGATTGTATGCAATTTTTATAATTGTTGACACAATAAAAAGTATTATTATTATTATTACTCCGACACCCGTGGACTACCCCGATCCTACTTTCCAAAACTGTCCGCGCACTGGCGTTTCTACCTGAACACTCTTATCTCCAGTGATGTTTCCGTTGCACTAGTATATCGTTCTGCTAAAGTAGTTTATTGAAACCAAAATCACAGCAAAGTAAAACACCATTATTCGTCTTGTGTCAACGGTCTAAAGAATATACAATTCAAAAGTGTATTCCTGGATATTAGCTAGGAATATTTAGAGCATCAAAATGATACCAAAATAATGTTTTACAGCCAAATCGAGTCATGGCTATTGAGAATTTCATGAAGTAATTATAACAAAGCTTTTTGGTTTGATATTACTATTTCTGTGAACAAGAACTCACATTGTATTCAAACCGTTGTAATTAAAAACAAATATTGGCTCAATAAATCATAAAATGTAAATCAGGTGGGGGTAAACTCCAAACAGCTTTTGGATTTGTTTGAACCCTTTTCTTTCCCTTCTTTACTTCTTTCTGTTCGTTATTTTTGTATGTAATAATACCTCACCCACCTGACGAAGAGGATAGATTCCAATCCTCGAAACGTTGTGTTATACCTTTTTTAACCTACAAAGATGGCAAATTTCTGAAATCCTGTTATCCTTCCAAACCTTCTATCGTCATTAGCAACCTTTAAAGAAAGTAACTACTGGATATGGTTAATTGTTCTAGGCCAAGTTATTTTCTTAACTTAAACATATGCACGGCCTAAAATTCAAAAGTAAAAAAATTTGTTACAAATCATTTAAACCTAATAATGATATCATATTACAAACTAGTCTACTATTTTTGAATTTTGATATTAGATATTTTACTTAATGTTTCCGATGATATATGTATACAGTAATGTAGGTACTGAAAGAAAGGAGATTGTTTTATTACGCAGCTCTGTTTGGGTCTCGAAACACCCGTTCAAGTACTGGCAGTGTGAGTGAGATTCTATGTCAACTCTTTTCATAAAAAAAAGAGTCGGACAGTGGGTTCCAGGCCGTGAACATGGACCTAGTGTCCGCCCCTTAAGAAACAGTCCCGACAGTTTTATGGCGTGGACCTTTAGTCCGTTTACCTTGACGTGAACTGGTACAACGACCATGGAGGTATATTTTTATTAAACGTAACGTTGACATTTGTTGAAACCTCGGTAGACGAACTTTTTCCGTAGCCTACTGTTCACAAAATGATGAATTCTAGATTAAAGAATGATTGAAAAGTTACAGGGCCGAAAGGTTGCAAAAATGTAGAAATTAATCAACTGAATATTTTAGTGGCTCAAGCAGTGGCCACGTTCGTGAAACAAATCCGGCAGCATTGTGTTTTCTTGATGTATCTATCTATCTATTGTAGCTATATAGCTAAAGATGAAGCTTCTATTCCGGGATTTTTGTAACAATGTGAAATTCAAGTTTATATCATTACGAAATTTTAAAATATACGTACTGAATTGTTCTAATGCTATTAAGAGTTGTTGTGTTAATACTATTATTTGTGTCAAAATATCGATAAATAATCATTTTAAGATTAATAACGTGATTTCGTCGTTATAGTCACAATAAAGATTTTTTTAAACGTATATGAATTCATTGTTTAAAGTTTGTTATTGACGATGTAAGGTTTGAAAGGGTAACAGGATTTCGGACATTTGCCATCGTTATGGTTATAAAAGGTATAACACAACGTTTCGAGGATTGGACTCTATCCTCTTCGTCAGGTGGGGGATATATACAAAAATAACAACAGAAAGACGTAAAAAATGGAACCCTTACTTATCCCACCTAACGAAGAGGATAGATTCCAATCCTCGAAACGCTGTGTTATACATTTTATAACTTGAACGATGGTAAGTGGATTGATGCTAAAGTGTTATGTTGTTAACTTTTTATCTTAATTTATATAGTTTTTGTCATACACGTCTTCGAAATGGACTACGTAATATTTACATTCATTATTAGCGCCAAGAGTATTGTTCGTTATCTGTGGTAGATAAGACCATGAGTGCGTGTGGTTTGGAGTTACCATCTAAGAATGTTGGTTTCTGGATAATTCTGGGAATCATGTTTATCTGCGGTTTTCAGCACCGTCGTGGTCGTAGAGATAAGCTACTATAACATGAAATGGAACAGCGCTCAGTTAAAAAAAATGTTTAAAACTTGTTCAAATAGGCTACTGTATTTTACTTCTTTTTCAGATAGTAGAAATTAAGATTAGTTAGTAAAAATGTATTTCAGACATATCGAATTCAATTAAGTATGATTTGAAAAGACAGTACTGTAATAGAATATGCCGAAATAGGATAGCCTATATCAATTAACATGCTGTTTTAATCTTTGTGTAAAGATATCTATATACAGGGTGTGAACCTGTATGTATGAAACTATGTAAAACATCAGTTTAGCTGAAATTCTATGTTGAAAATACATAGTAATACATACAGGGTGGCGCAAAAGTCACTGGACAGTTGGTTAAAACAAGATTAGCTTTATTTGAAATTATTGTTTATTACAAACAATACTTAGAATTATTTTTTATATTCAAATTGTTTTCCGTCTTCATTAATACATCTTTGAAGTCTTTCTGGAATACTGTTACATACTCTACGGCATAGTGTAGGATCATTGTCCAACTGATAAAATGCGTCATGTATGTAGTCTTTCAGTTCGTCAATAGTATGAGGATTTCGAGAATAAACAGAGTCCTTGACTACTCCCCATAGGAAAAAATCCATTGGTGTGATATCTGGTGAACGTGGGGGCATGTCAATATCTGCCCTTCGACCAATAACTTTTCTTTGGAAACGTTCGTTTAAATAATCCCGAACGGCAGTGGCGTAATGTGGTGGAGCACCATCGTGTTGAAAGTAAAGTTCTTGAAAGTTTTTCTGCAAACGTCATGAGTCCTGGTACCGCGTAATTCTGAAGCGTATCCAAATATTTATCTCCTGTCACTGTTCCTGAAACAAAAAAACAAAAAAAAACGAAACGAACTACGAAAACTATTGTACTACGTCTTGCTGTTTTTTTTTTCTTTTTTTAACCAACTGTCCAGTGACTTTTGCGCCACCCTGTATACCATATAAAACTGTTATATGTGTGTATATGTACATATAACTATAGCAGCTCTGTGAATAACCCTACGAATGAGAATCTTCTTATTCTCCTATGGGGCGCGGAACTTGCCATCTGACCATCTGTTCATTCACTGTCAATTTATAACATAAATGCAGCACAACTTTAAAAAATCGTGCATGAAGTAGAACATGAATAAAAGAGCTTCCGTAATTAATATAATGTTTTTAGCTATACTGTAACATTTGATAGATAACGTTTTCTTTGTCCAAAAGGCACATATTTTTCATTTATGTAAAGAATTTTCCCAGTTTATGTTTTTATTGTTTCGGCCAAAGGGTAATTTCTGTTGTTTGATTTTCTAGACAATCAAGTATTTTATTGATATTGCCTCGGCTACATGATACCAAATATCTAGTTTAAAAAGGGGGAATAGTTTAATTCTCCTAGTCGGTAACGTAAAACACCTACACTGCATTGTTTTTCTTAATTTGATAGAGGACACTCAGGGCTATCATATAACATGCGCGATATAGAACTATGATGGATTTTTTTACAAAGTAAATGCTTTTCAAACATAAAGTTAAGTAGTATAAGAAAGTTTGTAAAACTGTATTTAACTAGGAAATAATTTTTCAGTTTGAAAATTGTTAAACATCCTTACAAATAACTGTACTGAATGTCTGTAACGATTATTTTGTGTCTACTGGTTATACAGTATTATACAAACGATGGTCCAATATAAGGAATAACTAATACATAAACTTACTGTAGATGTTTATGATTCATTAGGACAATGCCAACGCAATTAATCAGCGATAGTAATATAATGCTATATGGAATTCGTTAAGATATAATCCCTATTAGTAATCCACTTCATATGTGATAGCTTGAGTAAACTGTTGTTAATATTTGCTGCTTTAGCAGTACGCTGTGCGAATGTAGTGGAAGCATCACTGACCAAAATAAAGAATAAGTGCAGTGTAGAAAAACGAATGAACGGCCAGGTCAGTTTTGAAAAGTAGGACAGTTAGTCCACGCTGACACCTGTGGACTAACTGTCCTACCCTGCAGAAAAGTGACGTCAGCCACCCTCGTCAAACTAGGCGTGGACCTACAGTCCTACAATCAGGACACTCAGGGCTATCATATAACATGCGCGATATAGAATTATGATGGATTTTTTTTACAAAGCTTTTCAAACATAAAGTTAAGTAGTATAATATAGTTTGTATAACTGTATTTAACTAGGAAATAATTTTACACATTTTACAATTTTTGGAAATTGTTAAACATCCTTACAAATAATGTACTGAATTTTTCCATATTTTGTGGGTTTGAGTTTTGGTATTCATTGTATTAGTTACAATGGAGGTAAATCATTCATAAGGATGAAGTGTGGTTAGTTCCGAGGTCTGACGCTAGAGCAGCGCCACGTAACCTTGATTGTTACCGTTCAAAGATTTACTACCTGAGCCTTCTCACTCTACAAATGGCACTCCTAGCTCTAACCTGTAGTGTGCCTTAGTTTTATGTTTTATCTCTTGTGTAAATGATACAATCAAAGGTTTGGGCTTCAGTGTAAAACATAACTTTAAGTTTGCAAACTTTGACAGAACGTAAAGGTTTAGGTTGAAATGGCAACGGCCCAGATTGTAAAGGACGTTATCTGGGGCCAGTTCAGGGAAAACCGGTTTCTTATCTGGACAAAACGTGTCTGAGTTAAGAATTCCCAGAAAGGTTCAATACCGACATCTGTATGGTTTTAGCGGTCAAATACTCAAACGTGTGCGCCGCGTTGTTTTGATAGTCTCGATCACAACTTTGTTTTAATTTTTTTTATTCACGTTTAGAAGTTCCGCCTCCAAACCCAAACTCGGCCGAATCGACCGTACCATAAAAAGCTGCGCAACAGGGAAGTTGATAACAGAACCAATCATCGATCAAATAAAATATAAAAGTCAACAAATGTAATGTGATTGTTAGCTATTTTAGGTTTAGTCACATGAATGAAAGAACCGATATTATTTCTCAAAACGGCATCTCAAGTCTTTTACACAACCATGGCAAACGACGTGGTTTTTTACACAATTTTCTATTCAGTTGAAAATTGTATTATTGTTCGATACCTTCAAAACAAAGTGCATTTTCGAAATGAAATAAAGAGGTACTATAATTCATCACACGTTGTATGTACGAAATAAATTTACCTTGGTGTGAATAACCTCGTGTTGGGTTTTCGCTAAAGGTCCCTAATACATCCCTGGAAAGTTTCAAATTGAGCCGTATTAAGTCGCAGGGTACGGGTTACATGCAAACCAAAATGAGTTTTCTCACATTAAAAAAAAAACTACGGAACTGCTTTTTCCAGCTGGTTGGATTATTGACAGCCGCGAGCAGTGTGACAGATGTTTCTTGTGGATCAGCTGATGAGGGTGAGTTGCGTGGTTGGGGGGGGAGGGGTGAACGACCGAGGGGTTTGGGGAGGGGGCAGTAGCTGTCAACAGTACCAGCAGAGGGACCGGCTGTTTTCAAGGCCAACGGTCGCGGTCCAGGTCAACAAACGACCCCTCACAGCTGACGGGCCCAAGGCCACCTGTCATCTGAATACCGGAAGTGGCCGAGCGGTCTCTCCGCGCCCACCGGAAGCTCTCCAGTTTTACGCTCACCTGGCACGCTTCCTCCCGACTTGATTTCGACACTGATTGGTTGGTATACCTGTGTGTGTGTCCCTGACATTTGTAATTCCATTTTTTCCTCATCGTCCATTAGAGGACATAAGTTGTGTTAAAGCTCTTCCCCAAGCTGTTACTTCAATAATTCCCCGCCTCTCTATTTTTTGGACTCCGAATTCAAATTTCTGGTGCTCCATAGGAACTGTTTATTACATTTTGTATTAAGTTCTTTTTCTATAGATTTAAAATTATTTTTCCCCGAATATAATAGGATATGGGGTTGAAACACCCAAATAGGAAGATCAGTCTAGTGTATTCTCTATAATAAAAGGACATTTTGAGACAAAAGACACGAAAGTTACAATATTATTATTCATTCGACATCTTCACTAAAATAAAACTCGTTCGTTGTAAGCGATAACAATTTAATTCAATTGATAGATCTTTAATTGATAAACATGTGTTTTGTCTAATTATAAACCACATTCGAAGAGTGGTGTCTTAGATCGTTTGTATTCTTTGTTTCAATGTGTTGTTGACAATGAATCGGTTGAAAGGATAACAGAATTTCGCACATTTCCCATTGTTGTATGTTAAAATAATAGAACACTGCGTTACAAGGATTGAAATTTGTCTTCTTCTTCTTCTTCAGAAATACCTAGTACATAAGAGCAAACACAAATTTCAGGAATATATTTGAATGTATTGACGTATAACTCTGCCGTCAATAAAAGTCGTCGAATTTGAAGAATTCATCGCCATACTTGTGCCTGCTCAACCTTACGTATTAAGTATTTTGTACAACTGAAAGACATTCCAAGCCTCGAAACCAGTGTTACACTTGCGTAACATATGACGATGGAATGTATCTGAAATTACGTTACTTTATCGCTTTTACTTTTTAAAATAATTTGTTACAAATGATGAGGGTCCGTCAGAAATATTCACTTCTTCTATTAAGTCCAATTGTTTGTGAAATTATTAATTTAATAACAATTTTCACTAAAAATGTTATCGTTTCCATTACAAACAACTTTAATCGCCATAAAGTTGAAGTCTTCAATTTTTAACCATTATCAAGTGTTACGATAGTTATCACAAAAAGAATGTGCGAAATATTATGAAGGATATGTGATAATTCCTAGGATTCTCTTTGGTGAGGTCATCAAATATGTTTTGAAGAAGTTTGTTTTTGACGATGGAAGGAAACAGGATTTTCCAGATATTTTCCATCGTTCAGTGATACAAAAAATCAGTAACACTACGTTTCGAGATCTACAATCTGAACTCTTCTTCAGGTAAAACAATCCTAACTAACACATAATTACAAACTATTTATTTATTTTAACCTAGTTTTATAATAGTTTTAGGTTAGTTTTTTTTTACCAGAAGAAGAGATCAGATTGCAGATCTCGAAACGTACTTTTTCTGATTTTTTTGTATCACTGAACGATTGCAAATGGACGGAAAATCCTGTTGCTTCACGTGTTTAGAAGGTTATTAGACAAGGTAGGTAGGGTACCCCACATCACGTGTCACATACTTGATTTCAGGCTGTCATTTTCATTCTCTAAATGCTCTGTGATCAAATAGACACACAAACGTCGTAGAGAAAAGAAATTTTTTCATACTCCTGGCACAAAAAAAGGAAATTTTGTCAACCTACGTAGAAATACATTTTCACCCAAAGTCTGCAGATAATCTTTATCGACGTATCTTGCCCAAAAGATACTGTCATGCTTTGTTGGATTCATATCAGTGTTTAAACAAAACGTGCGAGGTAGGGAGTGCACTATAACGCAAGATCTTATCTTATCACCAACTCTAAACATTGACTTTCACTATAGTACGATTTCCTGTTTACTGTCTGAATAATCTACATGCGATAATATGTCACATGTTTAAATCTCATAAGATTGTACTTAGTCCGCTTGAAAGTTTGGGTCTTTTCTAGTATGTCCCCCGCATTCTCTATTTTAATTTCTATAAGTTACATTACGTTACTAGAGCTACAAATGTAATTTCTAAAGGTAATTGAGGTTAGGTTAAGCTAGGTTTTTGACAATAATTAGTTCGTAGGGCAGTAGTCCAGGTACTACTTCTAGTATAAACTCGTCTTATCTTATCAGTGATAAACGCGCGACGCTTATCTTTTGCCTGTAATGAAACCTGCGTTAGATCTGTCTGAGTTTTGTGTGTGTAAGCGTCATGTTTTTTCTTGTTCAATGAAGCGTGGTGAGTTGATCTGGGCTTTGACTTTGCAAGCTCGAGTTAATTTTGTTTTCTAAAAGAGCAAGCAGCGCGAAGCGCTGCGTAGCGGGCAAGCAAGCATCGCGTGATCTGAGTTTTGAATAGGCCAGCTAGGGTCTTTTGGCGCTCGGTACAATTTTAAAACTCATCGCAAATCATTTACTGCCTCTATTAATATCGATAAGACTCACGCTCTGTAATAATGAATGGAAAAAAACAGTTGGTGGCTATAGAAATTAAAATAGAGAATGCGGGGACATATTAGAAAAGACCCGAATATTTATCTACTCTTCGATTTTATCGTTGTCATCGTGGTTGCCAATAAGACGAATAGAAACTTATTTAACGCTCAGCCAAATCGGGTGGAGTGACTGATACATAATTGAAGCCTCGTGCAAAATTTCAAGTCTGTAGGTCAGTTCGTTTTCGAGATATCGTGTGTGCCCACGAACGATAAGCTTCGCTAACGCTCACCAATTTTGTGGAATTTTACAGAGCAGGCGTATGTAGTCGAAGCAGTCGCTTGCAGGAGAGGGTTCGATTCCGGACCGAATGTGAAAGTGAACAGAGCACGGAGTTGTTCGTCATTCTCCCCCCTCCCTCCCCCCTTCCAATTCACAATAGGCCAATTTTTCTCAAGGCCGTCCGTCATGGGTGCGAGGGAATTTCCGCTGGCGGCAGTTGGCACGATTTTTCGTAACTGCGATTACGGAGGTTCCCAATTGAACTTTGACTTGCACGATCAAGGTTGACAGACCTGGTCCTGTCCGGTAATGTACTATTGAGTTGAGGTAAATGTACCCTCGATTTTATGCCAGTATCTTTTTGGATAATTGTACTTTATGGTGAGTTTAGCTTCAGTTCACATTCATCCGAAATCTGACGCTGTCAGCTAGACTTGAAATTCGGAGTCAAGTTCGTCTGAAGGGATCCAAAAATAGTCGGCGGGAAGAAGCTCTAAACGAACTTTGCATCGTTTCGACATCAGAGACACCCAGACTACAAAATGTAGTGTAATTCAGGTGAAGAGTTATTCTCATTGTCTTATCAGGTACACAACTGAGTGCACTAAGATGTTGACTGATCCCAAAGCACGGTGGAGCAACCGAGTCTTCTACACATAACGTAACTTTGGTGGCAAGGATTGATTCCATGTGAATGCTGCGTTTAAGTCGAGTTCAGACGCTGCACTAAGGTTCTGATATTCGCTCTCGCTGTCTAATTGAATTAGAAATGTAATATTAAATTTATTTAGTTATATATAATTTAAAATTAAGAATTTTGAGTCATTTTCAAAACTAATGGAATATCATGTAAGATAATATCCCATGTTATGAGGCGTAAAACATCAACTAATCTCTGTGACAATGTTGTATTATTTTATCATGGCGTTATCAGATCTAGCGATAAGAAACTAGGTCACACATTTCTACAAGTTGGAATCCTTAAAACTTTTAAACAATGATTAATTTTTAGGCTTTACAAACAAATCCTTTGTATCAGAGCTTACTAGTCCCAGTACCCCTTTCCACGAGCATGTTAAATTATTCGTTACTAGTAGTTACCCGCGGCTTCGCACGCAATTTTGTACGTTTTGCACCGTATGAGCACTTCTGGGTCGGGTAAATTATATTTCCGACGCCAATGTTGGGTTTGCCTTCTTGTCACGATTAAGAAAATATGGTAAAAGTGTATTTTTTGTTCCATTGTTGATTTTGCCTTTTTCCCGACCAAAATAAATATATATGTATATACATACACAGATATGAATTTACTTATGTTAAAAGACAACTAAGATGGGTTTTACAACAGCCTTTAAATTCATAGTAAAAGTTAGATAGTAACTTTGTATTTTATTTCTCATTCTTAATTTTTGCTAAAAATGTACAGTTCAAAGTGCATTAACAATGACACTGCGGGTTAATTTTTTATAAAATGAAAAACTATTTTAAATATTTTAGAACATTAAATGCTGGATATTAGTACATTAGTTCAAAAGCGTAGGTAGCCAAGCAAACTTTCATCTAGCATCTTGTCGACTGCTTCAAAGGGAATCCCTTCGGAGTTCTGACCATCGTATGTTTAGGACATTTTCTAAGGTAGATTTCTACGGTAGGGTGTTTACCTAATCGCTAAAATCTTAAAATGGCGTGGAATAATGGTTACTCCTTAAAGAATTTACAAACTCTACATTTAATGCAAACAAATTGAAAACAATGTGTACACAGAACAGTTGATTATATTTAACAGGCTCTTTCAAATAATATTTCACAACTTTAGAGACAAAGATGGAAATTTTCGCTACTTCAAAGACCAGTAGGGCGTAGCCCTGAGGGATTTTCGAAATAAGAATTTCCTTGTAAAATGTCAGTACAATTGTTTGAATAGTTTACGTGTGAAAGCAAAACAAACAAACAAAGGCACTTTCGTATTTATAATATTATTAAAATTAATAATACTGACAGAGGCTTTATAAATTGTGTAGTTATCCACCTGTCTATGCTATATACCTCTTGATTGATAGGCAGATCCTATATACTTGTAACTTTAATCCAAGGGCGATCTTTATTAATGTTGCGGTCGTCACGGCCTAAACAAGATCCCTTTTCTGATTTCCCGCCATTTTGTTTCTGCTGTGACGATCGCCATTTACTATTGGCCTTTGGTCGGTTTTCAGTGATTGGTCGGTCGGTGCAGCCGATTGTGATTCTTTGATTTGGTGTCAATAATTAGTGTTTTGTTTTTTTACGGGGTCCTTGTTTTACAGATAGTGTGCAAGGAGTTGATACAAAACTTTTTTGTTGTCATTCCTGACTTATGATCAGTTATGCTGATTGCTGTGTTGTTGTTGTGTATACAATGTGATGTTCTATTTTTTCTAGCTTTAATTTAATATAGTCATCTTAGAAGTCTGTAATTTTTGTAAATATGTTAAATGGCGTTGTACCGTTGGAAGTAATAATAAATAAATAAATAAATGATTGGGTTAACCTAGATTGCAATTATGTGCTAGATTAGTTATCCACGTGAGGAAGAGATCAGATTGAAGATCTCGAAACGTAGTGTTACTGATAATGAGACCTGTTTTCTTCACAACCTTCCAACGTCAAAAACAAATCTTTAACAAAGAAGTATTTTCGTATTTTGTGTTACTGTCTAGGAATCGTCCTGAAAATATTAAGTTACCACCCTACATACTTTTTCTGATTTATTCCTAATACCTGTGCCTTTGGTGTTACTTGGTTTGTTATTTATGTGGTATTTATTTTACTTCCTTGAAATGTACTAATTACGGAGATTGGGAATCAAAATAACTTTTGATCACTTTTTATTAATTTCCTCTTCTGTGTAAATTTCTTAGAAGGGTTTGTTTGTTGGGGTTGTTTGTAAATTGGTGAATTTGTCGAATGTTATCGAATTTAATGTTTAGAGTATTGATAATTGATAATTGATATTGATAATTGATAAACAAGCTGCCTGAGGGAATAAAACATCTCATTGATTCTAAACTATTCAAATCTCGATTAAAACACCTCCTGGTGTCAAAGGCGTTTTACTCCGTTGAAGAGTTCATGTTGAGTTGCTGGGATGAAAATTATTGAAAACTATTGAAAACAAGAATAAAATTAAACCCCCAGTTCTGTTATACAATTAAATTATACAATTAAATAGCAATAACTGCAATGGAATTGTATATTATTATGAATGTACTTGACGAATGCATGCAATCTAATAATTGTTGACGCAATAAAGATTATTATTATTAGTATTGTTTTGGGATTTCTTATTGTTGTGGTAAATTCTCTCAGCATTTATTAGTTGTAATAAGTACAATAACAATTTTGCTTGAGGCCGTTGTTAGAACGACTTTCCATGTTCACTTCAATGGATTTTTTTCATCAATTGTATTTGTTACTTATTTCTATACTACAATATTTATTATTGTCATTTTTGTTACAGGTAAAGAAAGAGAGATGCGAATTCTATCCTTGGAATATTAGTAAGTACCTTAGGCCATAGTGAACGGCACATTACTATTCAGAACAGAATATCATAGGTTATTTTTGACACCTTAAGACCTTTTTTTAAAAAATTATTCATATAATGTTAAACATAAATTATAATAAAAAACGATTAATTTTTCTCCGGGTTAGAAGCCAGTACAATTGTATATTATAACTGTATCTATACAGTATTGTAAATTTAAATTAATTAAAACCATTATTAAATCTAAACTGCAATATTCGGATGATATTCGACGAAACGTAATTTTTCTCGCCAAAAATAATTCGTTGATTCCTATTTCTTTGATTCGAGTTTTACGATTGTTGTATATCGTAAGGTAAAAATTCCACCCAACATTACACACATAATCTTTGCAGTGTTTTCCTCTATTTGGTGACGTCACTCGGCAAGCAGGTTCATGGAACGCGGTAATACTCGGAAACATTAGACAATGCGTTATCACCGAAGGTATGCAACGGCGATAACGCCAAGGCCGCAGTTGACTTCCTTGCCTCCTTATCTCTCTTGCCGTTATCGCCACGACTTAGCCAGAGATAAAAAATATGCTAAATCCAGCTCTTCTCCTGATCAACTGTTTGTTACTCATTCTCCATGACTAAGTTTACCATGTATTATGACTGTCGTGTTTCTATTAAAACGATCGTGTTTATCCCTTTTTAAATTCAAGTAGCGTGTTCATTCTCAGTCCAGCCAACTATTATTGGGTATACTCCTCGGCAAAACATAGAGAATTAGTACCGTTAGTAAACATAGGACGCATTTTCTCCTTGTGGTTGGTAAAATTTGTATTACTTTCAAATTGAAGATCGTTCGTTGTCCAAGTTGTCACAAAACGTACATAAAAATAAGTGTAACTCGATGAATATGCTGTTTTTAATCAGATTTGTGTTAAAATTGCCTTTGTGATTATTGGTATTTATTAATGTTTTATATTATAATGCCCTATTTATTCATAAACGTTTTTAAATTATTTACTGCCATGGTTATTTATATTTAATGTTAAAGTTCGCGTATTGTTTTACTTCTAATAATATACGACTAACTCTGATTTGTAATTATAGATAATTAATATTTTATTAATATTCTTTATAAAGTTATAGAAATTATACAATGACATGGACTTTTTTAATGTCTTTTTTGCTCTATATATGTTATTTTATATTCATAAAGGTTTTTAAATTGTATTAAGTCATTATTATTTACCATGTTTATTTATATTTAATGTTAAAGTTCGTGTATTGTTTTTCTTCTAGTAATACATATATGACTAACTCTAACTAGTAATTATAGATAATCCTTTTCACATTTGTAAAGTACTTTTTGTGTAATATATGTTATTTTATACATTTTGAAGTAGTAACTGAATATAACTACCAGTTAGACCTTTGTTGTGTAAATAATTTTTGTTGTACAATTCTACATAATCGACTAGTGCCGGTAATGTAGCTGGAGTTAATCGTGAGTTGAGTGGCAAAAAGAGTTAACCACTTACGCCACCTTTGACGAGGCGTATGTGACGATAAATCGAGGAGGCGGTGTCTCGGATTGCGCGTTAAGAAACGGAACAGCGTTCAAGTTCCGCCCGTAGAGGTACCAAAACAAAACTACGAAATTGAGGTTGAATTTCCGGTTGACGGATCGCGCTCGCCGCCGAGTTTCTTAAGGATTTGTCTCCTGAAAGGAAATCCAAGAGCGGGTTACGTTACGAGCGGGATCGAAGGAGCCGAGCCCTTTTTGTACGGAAACGAGCGCTGGGAACAAAACTGGAGCGAGAGTTGCTGCTGCGGGGGTGGGTGGGGGGTGGGGTGAAGGGGTGGATGGCACAGTTGGCGCTGTTTTGTGCCCGTCTCGGTAATTAACGAAGCGGCCGCCGGAATGTTGAAAAAGCTCGGTACGGTGCCTCTCTCTATTGACAAGCTCTCGGGTGTGTGTGCGCGGCACGGCCCGCTCCTGTACGTACACGGCGACACGACATCTACCACTATACATCGCGAACCTATTGTGGCGAGTACAGGTGGCAGTACAGGCTATATACCTGTAACCGTTACTCGCCGGCGGTACTCAGCCCACAAATACTCGTAACAAATACCCGTTCTCTGATAAGTAGGAGACTTTAAATCGGTATTTCTGTACTGGTAACGTTTTCAATACTAGGAGACTAAAAATGAAGATTTCAGTATTTGTAGCGTTTTAAATACTACCAGACTTAAATCAGTATATCCATACTCGTAATTATTTATTTTCCTAGTACACACACAATCTGGTAAATGCTGTGATGTAATTAATATTATAAAAAAGTACAACGCATTTATGTAAAATATGTACAAACATAATTTATTATTATTAAAAACGTTTATAATATTTGAGATATAAATTATACAAGAAATGGAACCTCTTCTTCTTTGAATAGATTCAAAAGGGCCGTTGACACTGGGTATCCTTTAAGGTTATGACAATAAATTTCTATTGTATAGTTAATTTAATTTTCTTATGTGTATTTTTGGTACATTCACATAGTTTATTTTTTTTACGAAAAAAATAGGCTCTCATTTGAAGTAAAAGCATAAAGTATCTAATCATTGTTTACGTAATTACACACTTTTAACTATAAACTGTTCAGTTTTCTTTAAAATCAATATATTTATTACTCAATAACTAATTCAAGAATATCACACTAACACCAGGGTTGATAAAGTGATTTACATTGTGAAGTAGCAATATATTCTAGTTAGAGCGTTACAATCGCGGCGTTTATTTTGAATTTGTCAGAATCAAATCAGTATTTCAGAATTCGCTATCAGTGAGGATATGAGTACTTCAGGGACTGGTAAAGTAATCAGTACGGAAAATAACTGTATCTTGCAACCATATCTGGTACTAGATAAAGTATCTGTCATCAGTATTTTTGGCTATCAGAATTCGTTACAGATACTGGATAGAAGTAATCGCTACAAAGTACTGATTACTCAAATACCGTTTTAACCCCTAAGGGCGAGCCCAGTGAACTGCTAGTATAGTCCAGGTGTCTGCTAGCGAAAGAACCTCTTTGTACTGCTCTATTGTTGTTGTAATAAATTGTTGAATCCACAATTTTGGAATTCATTCGTAGATAAAGAATCGTTATTGTGGACCTAAATGAAAAACGGGCGTTGTTGTTTCTTCAACTATGAGGTAGAGTGCTATTTAAACATGCGGTTCTATCAGTGTGAGTTCATTTACTGAATTCACCAATTAAATCACTTGAGTTAAATTTTCATTACGTAAATTTTGACCCGATTTTCTGAAGTTACTGTCCATTGTTGATGATTTGATTATTAAAAACTCCTTTAAAATAAGAAAGACTCTATGCTAAAGAGGTGTAAACTAACTAATTATATGTTAAATAAGTAAAGTAAAGTAGATATGTATTATTTTTAATTGGTATTTGGTTACAGTATTTATTGAAATAAAAATAGTTTAAAGAACAATTTCGTCAGTTTGGTAACGCACCCAATCAAATGCAATATCAGAAATATTAATAACTCTTTTAGCTTATTTTTAATTACGGATGACGCTCGTTAAATTTCGTACTGTCCTTTATTATTTGTCTCAAGGGAATAAACTTGTGATAGTCGCAATTTCATTATTCTTATACATTTTTTTATAAAGTGGCCCATTTTGGAACTACCGGAGTTTTAAATCTTTTACATGTCCGTAATTCTTGAAGCCTGAGACGATATTTTCAAAAGTAAAATTCTGTTGGTCAACTACAAATTGTTTAAATTTTGAATTTCGTATTTTTTTATTCAGTTTAAGGGTTTTTTATCTTCTAAAAACCACAGATGGTAAATTGGGCATTATAGGACAAAACTATATATGCCATTTCTTTTTTTTTTTGACCTGACAAATAAAATGGTGAACTTTCAAAGTGTAATTTATGGACACCCTGTAGGTGTTTCTTGTCCATGTATGGTAATAGGATGTTCATGTAGTTGAATTGTCACTTATGTTAGGGAAGTGTGATTTGTTTTGGGAATATTTGAAATTCGAGTTTGAACTCGGTCAAGCCGTAGGTATAAGACATGTCGTCGCCAGCAGTCGACCATTTCAAAACCCTTCCAATCCGCACCGATACGGTAGCAGTGATAACTCCCGTCATAGAATTGGATTTCGTTCCATTCAGCTGAGGTGGCGGATTGGACTTCACCCTCAGATTGTACAGACTAGTGGCGACATAATAATGTTCGGAAGTAATAAAAAAAGTAAGGCAGTCGTGGGACTGACCGACAAAAGTGACTACTTCTTATAACGGGCTGTGAATATATCTTGAAATGATGCGTTTGCTAATTACATGGTCATTTATTTATAATTAAAAAAAAAATAAACTATAAAAAACATTGAACATCAAAAGAACAAAAAAAATTAATACCAGTAGATCCAAATAATAATAATATATACGGAGCGTCACAGCTGATTACAGACACCATACTCACAGACTAGTTGTTGGATGCTGGTAATTTCAGTAAAACATGCTTTAAATGGCGTGTTAGTTTCTGATAAGATGTTTGGTATCAATTTACAATAACGTGACCATGGAAAGGTATGTTCATTTTTTTCCTGAAAACTACAATTTTTCCTGAAAACAATAGTGAAGAAAAAATTCGTCGGCAACGAAAATCAAAGGAGTTACGATTTTTTGAAATCCTCTGAAAACTCTGTTTTTGACAGTACCTCTGGCAATTTTACTGAAATGATGCTGACTAGTACGTTAATCCTGTCAACGATGCCTGCCCGCTGCGCAGTGCTGCGCACTGCTTGCTCTTTTAGAAAAAAAAATTAACTCGAGTTTTCAAAAGTCGAATCCCAGATCACGTGATGCCCCAGATCATTAACCCTCCAAGTGTTGTTCGACAAAATTTTGTCGGTTATTTTCCATCTTTAACGCGAATAATGCCCGAAAGGCATCAATATAATACAATAATATACTTTCCCCCCAGTTTATATGCACCTATAATAATAATACTTGGCTATAAATGCCCAACCCATGAAAAAAAGTCCATTTTTCATGGTCACGCTATTGTAAATAAATACCAGATGTTTATGTAACGGTTTGTTTACGTTTAGGCGCAAAGCTGTCATTCTACTTAAAAAGTATGTGGAAAACATGTGTGACATTCGGTTCAGTTCTGGCCTTGACCTAGTGATCGCGAATGTGAGATAGGTAAGCAGCGTGTAGTCTGACAGCGTCACTTCTGGCCTTGATCTAGTGACCGCGAATGTGAGATAGATAAGCAGCGTGTAGTCTGACAGCGTCAGTTCTGGCCTTGATCTAGTGACCGCGAATGTGAGATAGATAAGCAGCGTGTAGTCTGACAGCGTCAGTTCTGGCCTTGATCTAGTGACCGCGAATGTGAGATAGATAAGCAGCGTGTAGTCTGACAGCGTCAGTTCTGGCCTTGATCTAGTGACCGCGAATGTGAGATAGATAAGCAGCGTGTAGTCTGACAGCGTCAGTTCTGGCCTTGATCTAGTGACCGCGAATGTGAGATAGATAAGCAGCGTGTAGTCTGACAGCGTCAGTTCTGGCCTTGATCTAGTGACCGCGAATGTGAGATAGATAAGCAGCGTGTAGTCTGACAGCGTCAGTTCTGGCCTTGATCTAGTGACCGCGAATGTGAGATAGATAAGCAGCGTGTAGTCTGACAGCGTCAGTTCTGGCCTTGATCTAGTGACCGCGAATGTGAGATAGATAAGCAGCGTGTAGTCTGACAGCGTCAGTTCCGGCCTTGATCTAGTGACCGCGAATGTGAGATAGATAAGCAACGTGTAGTCTGACAGCGTCAGTTCTGGCCTTGATCTAGTGACCGCGAATGTGAGATAGATAAGCAGCGTGTAGTCTGACAGCGTCAGTTCTGGCCTTGATCTAGTGACCGCGAATGTGAGATAGATAAGCAGCGTGTAGTCTGACAGCGTCAGTTCTGGCCTTGATCTAGTGACCGCGAATGTGAGATAGATAAGCAGCGTGTAGTCTGACAGCGTCAGTTCTGGCCTTGATCTAGTGACCGCGAATGTGAGATAGATAAGCAGCGTGTAGTCTGACAGCGTCAGTTCTGGCCTTGATCTAGTGACCGCGAATGTGAGATAGATAAGCAGCGTGTAGTCTGACAGCGTCAGTTCCGGCCTTGATCTAGTGACCGCGAATGTGAGATAGATAAGCAGCGTGTAGTCTGACAGCGTCAGTTCTGGCCTTGATCTAGTGACCGCGAATGTGAGATAGATAAGCAACGTGTAGTCTGACAGCGTCAGTTCTGGCCTTGATCTAGTGACCGCGAATGTGAGATAGATAAGCAGCGTGTAGTCTGACAGCGTCAGTTCTGGCCTTGATCTAGTGACCGCGAATGTGAGATAGATAAGCAGCGTGTAGTCTGACAGCGTCAGTTCTGGCCTTGATCTAGTGACCGCGAATGTGAGATAGATAAGCAGCGTGTAGTCTGACAGCGTCAGTTCTGGCCTTGATCTAGTGACCGCGAATGTGAGATAGATAAGCAGCGTGTAGTCTGACAGCGTCAGTTCTGGCCTTGATCTAGTGACCGCGAATGTGAGATAGATAAGCAGCGTGTAGTCTGACAGCGTCAGTTCTGGCCTTGATCTAGTGACCGCGAATGTGAGATAGATAAGCAGCGTGTAGTCTGACAGCGTCAGTTCTGGCCTTGATCTAGTGACCGCGAATGTGAGATAGATAAGCAGCGTGTAGTCTGACAGCGTCAGTTCTGGCCTTGATCTAGTGACCGCGAATGTGAGATAGATAAGCAGCGTGTAGTCTGACAGCGTCAGTTCTGGCCTTGATCTAGTGACCGCGAATGTGAGATAGATAAGCAGCGTGTAGTCTGACAGCGTCAGTTCTGGCCTTGATCTAGTGACCGCGAATGTGAGATAGATAAGCAGCGTGTAGTCTGACAGCGTCAGTTCCGGCCTTGATCTAGTGACCGCGAATGTGAGATAGATAAGCAGCGTGTAGTCTGACAGCGTCAGTTCTGGCCTTGATCTAGTGACCGCGAATGTGAGATAGATAAGCAGCGTGTAGTCTGACAGCGTCAGTTCTGGCCTTGATCTAGTGACCGCGAATGTGAGATAGATAAGCAGCGTGTAGTCTGACAGCGTCAGTTCTGGCCTTGATCTAGTGACCGCGAATGTGAGATAGATAAGCAGCGTGTAGTCTGACAGCGTCAGTTCTGGCCTTGATCTAGTGACCGCGAATGTGAGATAGATAAGCAGCGTGTAGTCTGACAGCGTCAGTTCTGGCCTTGATCTAGTGACCGCGAATGTGAGATAGATAAGCAGCGTGTAGTCTGACAGCGTCAGTTCCGGCCTTGATCTAGTGACCGCGAATGTGAGATAGATAAGCCGCGTGTAGTCTGACAGCGTCAGTTCCGGCCTTGATCTAGTGACCGCGAATGTGAGATAGATAAGCAGCGTGTAGTCTGACAGCGTCAGTTCCGGCCTTGATCTAGTGACCGCGAATGTGAGATAGATAAGCCGCGTGTAGTCTGACAGCGTCAGTTCCGGCCTTGATCTAGTGACCGCGAATGTGAGATAGATAAGCAACGTGTAGTCTGACAGCGTCAGTTCCGGCCTTGATCTAGTGACCGCGAATGTGAGATAGATAAGCAGCGTGTAGTCTGACAGCGTCAGTTCCGGCCTTGATCTAGTGACCGCGAATGTGAGATAGATAAGCCGCGTGTAGTCTGACAGCGTCAGTTCTGGCCTTGATCTAGTGACCGCGAATGTGAGATAGATAAGCAGCGTGTAGTCTGACAGCGTCAGTTCTGGCCTTGATCTAGTGACCGCGAATGTGAAATAGATAAGCAGCGTGTAGTCTGACAGCGTCAGTTCTGGCCTTGATCTACTGACCGTGAATGTGAAATAGATAAGCAGCGTGTAGTCTGACAGCGTCAGTTCCGGCCTTGATCTACTGACCGTGAATGTGAAATAGATAAGCAGCGTGTAGTCTGACAGCGACAGTTCTGGCCTTGATCTAGTGACCGCGAATGTGAGATAGATAAGCCGCGTGTAGTCTGACAGCGTCAGTTCTGGCCTTCATCTAGTGACAGCGAATCTGAAATAGATAAGCCGCGTGTAGTCTGACAGCGACAGTTCTGGCCTTGATCTAGTGACCGCGAATGTGAGATACATAAGCAGCGTGTAGTCTGACAGCGTCAGTTCTGGAATTGATCTAGTGACCGCGAATGTGAGATAGATAAGCAGCGTGTAGTCTGACAGCGTCAGATCCGGCCTTGATCTAGTGACCGCGAGTGCGAGATAGATAAGCAGCGTGTAGTCTGACAGCGTCAGTTCTGGCCTTGATCTAGTGACCGCGAGTGTGAAATAGATAAGCAGCGTGTAGTCTGACAGCGTCAGTTCTGGCCTTGATCTAGTGACCGCGAATGTGAAATAGATAAGCAGCGTGTAGTCTGACAGCGTCAGTTCTGGCCTTGATCTACTGACCGTGAATGTGAAATAAATAAGCAGCGTGTAGTCTGACAGCGTCAGTTCTGGCCTTCATCTAGTGATCGCGAACGTGAGATAGATAAGCAGCGTGTAGTCTGGCAGCGCCACTTCTAGCCTTTTAGCTATAAGCTAATAAAAATATTAAAATATTTCATACAATATTGAATATATTATTGCATAATACTGTCGGAAGGAATGGGTTCATTAATGTTGTTGCATCTTTCGATATCGTTTTCAATCACTAAAGGGTGTAATTTACATGAGGTTTATTATTGTTTTAAAATTCAAGATCGTTTTTGTACGTCCGGTTCGGTACTATTATGCTTTAGTGCAACGGTGACAGTGTACAATCTTACTACAGTTAGTTGTGATAGTGTATAATCAAAATGTAGTAAGGGGAAACGATGTACAATCAGACTGTAGTTTGGGGTGACAGTGTACAATCATACTGTAGATAAGGGAAACAGTGTATAATTGTACTATAGTTAGAGGAAATCGTTGAACAATATTGTACTATAGTAAGGGGAACCAGTGTGTAATCATACTGTAGTTAGTGGAACCAGTGTAAAATCATATTGTAGGGAAGGGAAACCGTGTACAATCGTACTATAGTTATGGGAACCAATGTGCAATTACATTGTAGGTAAGGGAAACCTTTTACAATCGTACTATTGTTAGGGTAAACCGTGTACAATCGTAATATAGTTAGGGGAACCAGTGTGAAATCATATTGTAGGTGAAGGAAATCTTGTACAATCGTACTATAGTTAGGGGAAACCGTGTACAATCTATTATAGTTAAGGGGGACCAGTGTGCAATCATACTATAGTTATGGGAACCAATGTGCAATCATATTGTAGGTAAGGGAAACCGTGTACAATCGTACTATAGTTAGGGTAAACCGTGTAGAATCGTAGTATAGTTAGGGTAAACCGTGTACAATCGTAGTATAGTTAGGGTAAACCGTGTACAATCGTAGTATAGATTAAGGAAACCTTGTACAATCGTACTATAGTTAGGGGAAACCGTGTACAATTTATTATAGTTAAGGGGAACAGGGTGCAATCGTACTATAGTTAAGGGTACTAGTGTGCAATCGTACTCTAGTTAGGGGGACCCGTGTGCAATCGTACTATAGTTAGGGGAAACTGTGTACAATGAGACTGTAGTTTGGGGAAGTAGTATACAATCAGACTGTATTTTATGGAGACATTGACAATCAGACTGTTGTTTGGGGTTGGTTTATTTATATCCACCAGATTTGATTGTACTAGGGTAGGGAATACGTAAATGTGAATAGAAAAAGATCATTTGAAATTCACAATGGAAAGGTACATGCAAACACTACAGTAAAAATCTACAACAATCTTTATGCATAGCATATAATTCCAAATAATAATTTACCTTTGTTTCAAAAGCTTACATCACAGGATAAATTAAGATCCTACAAAGCTAAATGTTAAGTAAAATTATTAAAATACATAAATTGACTTTTTGTATTAAATGTTGTGATGTGTCTGTTGAAGATAGCCTTGCATTTGGGAGGCTTCACAGAATAAAAGTTTTAAGATTTGAGCTATTGTTAATTTTTAGTGTAGTGATTACTATATAATGTGTATTACGACTTAGCGAAGTTTAAAATGAGTAAGTACGTGACTTTGTATAACTGTGTATGTATGAGAGCGAGTGGCTGGCAGTCTCACATGCCATTGCTCCCTTGTAAGGTCGCTCGCCGGCACACGTTTGACCTTTAACCCTTACAAGCGAGCTGCAGGGCTTCCTACACTTATAAATTAATTCCCTTTGATTAAGCCCATCGGCCCATCGCCGGCGATTATCAAGTCGGCTTTTGCCTCAGTAATTAAAAGGACTTAGACGCTTTGCCCTGCGAAAGCTCCTCCTTTTGTAGGCATAATTGTGTAACTCACTTTGCGCCGTCTGCAGACATAATTGTGTAACTCACTTTGCGCCGTCTGCAGACATAATTGTG
Organism: Homalodisca vitripennis; assembly: GCF_021130785.1. Classification (NCBI taxonomy): domain Eukaryota; kingdom Metazoa; phylum Arthropoda; class Insecta; order Hemiptera; family Cicadellidae; genus Homalodisca; species Homalodisca vitripennis. The sequence goes on from NC_060207.1 coordinate 228,716,599, forward strand.
TAACTCGCTTTGCGCCGTCTGCAGGCATAATTGTGTGACTCACTCTGCACCGTCTGCAGAAATAATTGTGTGACTCACTCTGCATTGTTTGCAGGAATAATTGTGTGACTCACTCTACACCGTCTGCAGGAATAATTGTGTGACTCACTCTGCACCGTCTGCAGGAATAATTGTGTGACTCACTCTGCACCGTCTGCAGGAATAATTGTGTGACTCACTCTGCACCGTCTGCAGGCATAATTGGGTAACCCACTTTGCGCCGTATGCAATAATTGATGCACTCAACACAACCATTAAGGGTTGTGTGGGTTCCAAGTAAGGTATATCCGTACAGTATAACTGGCCAAACCACGATTGAAGACAAAGTTATTCGAACCCATACAGACAAGTATCACATTTCAAAAACTCAATTTGCGTGATAGTATAAACCATATAATAGGCGAATAAAATTTTCACAAATAAAACTCCTTAACAGTGTAAAATTCTAGGCATTTGAATAGATTCTATTATAGGCAAATAAAGGTTCATTCCTGCATGGAAAAGATTGAGTTCGACAAGAGCGTAATCCGTGTCCCTTAATGGGATTTGGCTGAGCGTTAGCAAAAACTATACCTCAGGGGAATAATTTAAGAATAAATCGGGCTATGGACTTGAAGTTTTGGATATCTGCAATCACTCAAAAAGGCTGGTAAATTTACCTTCTGGCCGTGTTTCTATTTTCTGCAAAATGTCTTTAGAACTAATTGAGCTATGGACGTGGCGGTTGGATTTTGGAACACTGTAGTATTAGCAAATAAGAATTGCAGCTAAAGGGCCGGGTAGTCGCCTCACACGCACGCACTTCCACACTCACGAGCGCCCAGCGTTATCCGTCCTGGGTTTAATTAGTAACATCTTAAACTCATGGATAAGTAATAAATACCCTGTGACAATTTCAGCGTACTGTGAAATGTTTATTTCAAATGTGTTTATAATGTTTAGAATCCATTCACAGTCTACTAATATTTAGAATAAAATACACATCTTAGTTTAAAATGGAAAGAAGACGTTTGATTTATTAACTTATCTTTCTTACAGTGTCAAACTGCTGTCTTAGGCACATATTTATCAGACCGCAAAGGTCAACTCTTATCGGCCAACTCAGGCAATAATTCATCTAATAAACAAACAATACATTCTCATATTCGTTAATATGAGAATATGGAATTGGTGAGCATGGTGCAACTTACAAAAAATATTGACATGATCCTAAAAATACAAAAAAGCAATCAGGACAATATGAAATTTAAAGTAGAAAGACACGTAAAATAAATACTTTCTGAGCTAAAGATATGAATATTATAATTATTATTAATATTTTTACAAGTAGTGTATATTTGAAACAGTAAAGTTCACAAAATATAAAACGAAGGCCAATCCCGTAGCTCACTATTATAATAGTGAAGGAATATATGAGTTCTTGAAAACCATAACTCGGAATTATATAAACAGAAAAACCCTAATTTCAGGAGGTATGAAATTTTGTATAAAACATTTTTCAAACTAAATCTTAAAAAACACCTTAGGGACATCCTTTTTATTCAATTGAACAGTTTCTTGAGACTTAGAGCAAACTTTAGTGGTTGCCTAGGCTTGTTTTATTTTATTTGTTGACTAACTGTATGAATCAGTTTGTTTTATTGTACTAGCTTAATACTGTACATTGATAATGTTAAATCTGTATTTTTCCATGTGTATATAGTGATTTGAAAATTAAACGTAAAACTGCTATTCTTTGTTTTTTTTCGAAAAAGGGCATCTTTTGCACGATGAAGCGATAGGCAATCAACGCCTAACGAAATTTTTTAACAATTCGTAAAGAGATCAGTGCCTACCATGAAAAACCCCGAGATGTTTAACACCGGGTGTCAATTATTGCCGCAACAAACTGCAAGCCACATTTGTTTTACAAGGATCTAATAATGTTTTTGAAGAACACTACAAAACGTTAAAATACGTTACCGTGATGGCGCTAACTCCATGAGAGCGGCTTGGATGGATCCTCAGAGATGGAGAGGCAGGTGTTACTAGTGTCCTTGATTATGGTTGGATCCTCAGAAGGTTCAGGTGTTACTAGTGTCCTTGATTATGGATCCTCAGAAGGCCAGGTGTTACTAGTGTCCTTGATTATGGTTGGATCCTCAGAAGGTTCAGGTGTTACTAATGTCCTTGATTATGGTTGGATCCTCAGAAGGTTCAGGTGTTACTAGTGTCCTTGATTATGGATGGATCCTCAGAAGGTTCAGGTGTTACTAGTGTCCTTGATTATGGATCCTCAGAAGGCCAGGTGTTACTAATGTCCTTGATTATGGTTGGATCCTCAGAAGGTTCAGGTGTTACTAGTGTCCTTGATTATGGATCCTCAGAAGGCCAGGTGTTACTAGTGTCCTTGATTATGTTTGGATCCTCAGAAGGTCAGGTGTTACTAGTGTCCTTGATTATGGTTGGATCCTCAGAAGGTCAGGTGTTACTAGTGTCCTTGATTATGGTTGGATCCTCAGAAGGTTCAGGTGTTACTAGTGTCCTTGATTATGGTTGGATCCTCAGAAGGCCAGGTGTTACTAGTGTCCTTGATTATGGTTGGATCCTCAGAAGGTTCAGGTGTTACTAGTGTCCTTGATTATGGTTGGATCCTCAGAAGGCCAGGTGTTACTAGTGTCCTTGATTATGGTTGGATCCTCAGAAGGTTCAGGTGTTACTAGTGTCCTTGATTATGGATGGATCCTCAGAAGGCCAGGTGTTACTAGTGTCCTTGATTATGGATGGATCCTCAGAAGGTCAGGTGTTACTAGTGTCCTTGATTATGGATGGATCCTCAGAAGGTCAGGTGTTACTAGTGTCCTTGATTATGGTTGGATCCTCAGAAGGTTCAGGTGTTACTAGTGTCCTTGATTATGGTTGGATCCTCAGAAGGCAAGGTGTTACTAGTGTCCTTGATTATGGTTGGATCCTCAGAAGGTCAAATGTTACTAGTGCCCTTGATTATGGATGGATCCTCAGAAGGTTAGGTGTTACTAGTGTCCTTAATTATGGATCCTCAGAAGGATATTGGCAGAGTGGGTCGGTCCTCTGTTCAATTCGTAAACATCGCTGAGACACTCGCTAGTAACTCTTCATCAACCGTTTCTTCGAGTGATCATCCCCCACACTATAACGTTCCTACTGACGAGACCACATTCGTCTTCTTTCCTATCAGGACTGTAGAAAATAATAATACAAACAGGACCATAATGAATAGTTTTTTTGCTAATGATCTGTATTGCATTCCTTCTTTTTTGTTAAGAAATGCCATTTTGAATTGTCAAATATTTTCTTCTGTGTCTGTAATGTATCGTAAGTATTTGGGGTTATCCCTTACGTCTTTCAATCTAAGTTTCTCCGTGTAAAATAAACAAACTTAAAAACAGGTGTTCCTCAAGGTTCAATACTGGGACCAATGTTGTTGTTTCTCCTGTTCGTTAATGATATGCCAGCCACCATACGGTTCGTCGGTTTTCTCCAGTTATGTGATACTTTAATCATTTTGATTGCCTCCTCTTTTCCTGTAATATTTTTTCACTATAACCAAAGCCGTAGATTGCTTTTCTTCTTTATTGTTCGAATGGTTCAAATAAAATAAGTTGTTTTTAATATATGTTCAAAATAAAAACTGTTTCATTCTGTACATCTGTAAAGCCAGGTTATAAGTCATATACCCAAATTGCGAATAATACTCTTCAAAAGTCATCCTCTATTGTTACATTTTTTGTTCTTCGTATTAAAAAAATCTCAAATGTGGTATTCATAAAGACAGTCTACGTTAAAAAAAACTAAGTTCTTCAATTTATGCATTGAGGTCTCTAGCTTTTTTTTGTTTTCCGAGACGCCCTAAAACTTGTGTATTTCGGTATTTTTCTGTCATTTATAACATATGGAATTATTTTTTGGGTTTCACCAACCAGTCGAATTTGACGAGGGTATTTATACTTCAGAGGCTCTTAGAACTGTCTGGGGACTGGGACCTAGAGGATTGTTGAAGGGGCATTTCCGAAAACATGGAACTTTGTCATTCCCATTTTTAATAATTTATTACACGTAAACATTTCAACTATCAAAATTTAAAAATCTGTAAAACTGTTAATTGCCCATATTACGCCATAAATAAGGATCTCATGATTCCTGAAAACTTTAACTTTGCTTCTTCTGAAAACTATTACTTTTTTATCTTGGTCTTACTTTATGTAACAATTTACCATCTAATATTAAAACTTATGAAAGCCTTTAATAAAGCCCATCGGCTTTCAAAAGGAGATTAAAAAACTAGCCATGTATAAGGGCCTTCTACAACCTTGAAGAAACGTTTTCTTTCCAGTAATCAATCAATCAATAACAAAATCTGAATTTGATCACTAAATTATTTTAAGAGTATGAATTGCACCTAAAAAATGCAAATTTTCAATGGTGTCATTAACTCTGATTTGATTTGATTTTGAAGCGAACTTAGTAACTAATAGGGAAAATGCGGCCGTACCTTACCCCCTAAACTTGTGTGTTTGGGGTGTGAATGTGTTTCTGAAAAACTACCTGGGCTCCAACCGCAGTCTTTACTTGTTATAAGAGGGACTTGTAAAATTCGTGTGTTCGTCTGTTCGTCTCTGTTTTCTGCATATCTTGATAGCAAAGCGATGTATAGAATTAGATTTGTACACTTATCTTCATACTTCGTATTCCTAAGTATGAAATATCATGCTTGATCATGGTGCATTTTCCTCTGAGGGATTTGTCTTACTGTCATTGAGGGATTTGTCTTACTGTCATTGAGGGATTTGTCTTACTGTCATTGATGGATTTGTCTTACTGTCATTGAGGGATTTGTCTTACTGTCATTGAGGGATTTGTCTTACTGTCATTGAGGGATTTGTCTTACTGTCGTTGAGGGATTTGTCTTACTGTCGTTGAGGGATTTGTCTTACTGTCGTTGAGGGATTTGTCTTACTGTCATTGAGGGATTTGTCTTACTGTCATTGAGGGATTTGTCTTACTGTCATTGAAGCCTATCCATTCACTCGAATGGTTGGCAAAATTTCTTTTTATCGATTTGTCTGCCTGTTTGTTTTTTCTGCAAAACATCTTGAGAGCTAAATAACCTATAAACTCCAGATTGTGCGTGCAACTTCAGCGAAACCTGCTACGCGACACGTGGTCTAGCGTAGTCCTCCTGCCTTGTACAAGAACAAATTAATATGGATGTGAGTAACAACTGAGCAATTAAAGTACTTTTATGTTGTAATAAAAATACTCCCTGTTGAATGTAACTAAAGGATGAATGAATGAAAATCCCATTATTGCTGAGGCGAGGTTGAGTCTCTATTAACTCATAATGGACAAACTAATTAATAAAGTATGGTGAAAGTAAAAAGTATTGTACATATAATTTACTCATGTACAAATTGAGAGCCCAACTGCACTCATAATAATGTTCAGCAATGGACAATCCGGGTAGGGTACGATAAGCGGACCCGGTTTTTTATATCGAAGAATGTAATCATCGGTACCTAATATTAGCATCTCAAATCCTAGACTATCAATCGATATAAAAGCATCTATAGTTCTCAATAACAATCATATGTTTTAAATTAAAATAAGAATATTTACAGTGATCAAACAAATTATTATAACCAAAATTAGGAATACTAAAGACGACCATATTTGCTCCTCTCACAGTGACAGTTGTTTCTTTCTCACAAATTTCACATAATGGGTTTTTTCGGTACGAGTTCAACATGTTGATGCCACGAAAAACACGTCTTATCATCTATTAAAGCAATGTCGTGTAGTTTTCTAAAATTTACTGCCATTTTTAATAAAGTTACTTATGTGTAAAATAGCAATATTACCTTACGAGCAATATTACCTTACGTGTATTTTTTAAAAGTGTTTACAGCTGTTGATATAGATTATTTAAGTTAATTGTTAAAAATAATTAATTAGTATCGATTTATTATATCGATGGTTATGATTAATTAATATTGTTTGCCAATTTCGATGTAAAAATCTGGGTCCGCTTATCGTACCCTACCCGAAAATCCGCTTTCATCGCAAATATTTATCAGTTATTTTAAAACAACAATTACATGAATCTAAAATGACACATTTCCCATAAAAACTGAAACAAAATGCTGATTTTAATGAACTCTTTCCAATATTTAATAAAAATTAAAATCTACAAACTACCTATTCGTGTTACTATCTATTCTTTTGCCCCCCCCCCCCGCCCTTTACATTGAATCCACTAAATATTTAAATAAACTACTTGTATACAAATTTTACTAGCAGACACTAATTTATTCTGTCACAATCCACTGTTAGCTAAATTGACTATCTAATTAGACACGAGATAGTTATTTAACATATTTAACACTGTCACAGTCAATAGTTATTACCACAAATCCAGATGTCACGAATATTCGCTAGTTCTGTCACTTCACAAATTCAATTCTGCAGCTCAACTCATTCAGGTTCTTGTAAAGTTACTGGCGCTTCCAGAGCATTCAAATTCCAGACAGCACTAGAGAAGTGGAGAAGGATCACCCACCGCTCATGTAGGGAAGGGCTGGGACGGCCGGATCAAAGAAATTGACCCAACCCTTTGAGCGCCAACGGCGCTATTCAACTATTATACCTTTTGTTATTGTTGGGGGCCTTGAAGGTTCGGTCGCGCTTTTCCTGTATTTCAGGTTGACCTGTATATCTGGAACATTCTTCCACATTCTCTTAACAATGAAATATGCGACAGAGTATCGTTTTTAGACATAAATAAAAATAGTAATTAGAAAAAACAAAATATAAATTTCGTGACGAATGAACTGTAATGAATGAAACACTCACCTGTAAAAAAGAGCAATGTTTGATTAAATGAATTGCAGCTTTTAAATATTTCACTCTGAACAAAAAATTGTAATAAAGAATACTAATTATATTGCTCTTTAACGGTTACACCCCACCATTTTCTTTTTGTAACATACTAAACAAATCAATAAAAGAAAAATATATTAGAAGTAATTGTATAACTATAATTATTCTAACACCTACAAACAACAAATAAGAAATTAATTTGTACAACAAGCATCAATTAAAAAAACACCATTCACAGAAACCCTTGAAAACCTATCTATTTTACTTAACAAAAAAATTCACAAAAAATTAAATTAAAAACAAATTAGGAATTTATGGAATTAAATGTAATGACTTTGATAAATTGTACATTGGATTAACAGTGAACGTATATAAAAATACGACATTAAGATCATTTTGACCATATGGAAGAATAGGAAAATCTGCAGTTTTCAAACACTTCATTGAATCTGAATGTATAATGTACAATAAAAATTTATTATTAGTATTGTTATTAGTAAAATAGGTAATAAATAGCCTAATACAGTTGAACACTTGGAAAATGTACTAGGACTACATAAAAAATCTAGAAAAACTTGTGTGAAGACGGATTTGTTGAAAACTCCATTCAGCTCTCTTTTTCAATTTACTTAAAAAAATTTAATGTAACTCGATTATAAGCTCCCGTCTTTTTAACTGTTTTCTTTTGTATACTTATAGTAGAAATCGTAGGCTATAATTCTCTAAGTGCTCCAAAAATCTTCAAACTTAGTGCAAATGGTTAACGAAAAGTGTAGTGGTCTATATTTTTTGTCTATAGAAAGGGAAATTAGACCTAGCCTAGTTTCGATATATTTAACTGGAATTATTAAACTATCCTAATATTGTAAAAGGAAGTGATCTCACATCTCTAAACGTGACATCGACATGGCCCCTACTCAGAGACAGTGAGGGAAGCCCAAGGTCAAGTTGGTTAGTAGCCTAAGGTCGAAAATGTGTAGACAATTTTCAAGTTTTTTTCTCTATTAGGGCTAATTTTTTCGTGATGGGTTACTGTACAGTTGGCAACACTGAGCAACTGTTGAATGTGGAATTCCGACGTAGCCTACTGTTTGTGGTGAATACCACATGCGAAGTCGTGGCTTGTGGTACTTTGACGTCATGTTTACAACACTGGAAGATAGGTGTTATTTATACTTCGTTTATCAAGACAACACGTTGTTAGCAGTTTATAGATTAAATCTCAGATAAACTCGGAAGTGGAGTAGGCTAATAAAAATCTAATGGCCTAAGCATTAATTAAGTAGCCTATGTTAGGTAACTTTAAAATTATCTCAAATTAACATGTTTTAACATTTGCTGGAAGAAAAATAACATCTTATTGCTATCTTCGCCATTGCTTATATATATCTAAAATAAAATTTAACGACAACACACTCCGTGTCAGGTATTGGCCACTTATTTTACTACAGTATAAATATAGCCTACACGTTATAACCAACAAGCCGGTATTTGGTCGGTTAGTGAGTTGAGAATAACTGGGTGAGCAACACTTGTGTTGTAGTAATCAGCTGTTTAAATTACACAAGGATTAACGTTAGAACTTTAGAAGCCCTGGAGTATTAAGCCACATAGAGTATCAAGAGATTTAGATAGATAGCCTACCAAATTTTTATATTAACTTATATATATATATATATATATATATATATATATATATATATATATAAAATAATAGATTTTAAAACCTTTGGCTTTTGGTAAATATTGGTTTACAATTAGTCCTATACCTGTAATAGTTTACATACAAAATTGAATTTTTATACATTCTTGAATCAAAATTTTGAAAATCTGCACTCGCATAAAGGTTGTCTGTCACATTTGACAACAGCTGTAAAAAACCAAATCAAGATAGACAATCTATGTTTATTTGACTTACTATTTGTATCAAATAAGACTAGTAGCCTACAATGCTATATTTGAACATTTAGTAACAGAATAATAAATATTCGAAATGCCGATCTAATCGGCCTTCGGCAATTTTCGTATATACCCGCGGGCCGATCACATCGCACTCAAAGAGTTATATCAAATATTATATCATTGAATAGCCTACATTACTCAAAAATTAATAAGTAGGCTAGTATTAGTTTTATTAACGTTAATAATTCGCAATGGTTAGTATGACAGGGGCAGAAGACGGGTTGCGGATTACGTGCCCGTCTCAAGCACGTAGTTCGTGTGAGAAAGCCGCGTCAAAGCAGTGTCCGCTATAATTGTCGCCAAGTCTCTGATCAAATCTGAACTGTGAACTAGATTCTGGCGGAAGAGTGGGGGAACAAAGATGGCCGCTAGTCGCTATAGCAACCCACGTGGTGGGGCGGGGCCACGCCCACCGGGCGGCCATCTTGACCGTGTCAACGGTCGGTGCTGCCCCAAGCGACAACTCGACCAAACAACAACTCTTTGCAGAAACGGAGAATCCTCGGTAGCTCTTATTCTGCTCCAAGTTTTGAGGAGGGTGGGCCGTTCTCTATTGATGCCACTTCATTCTGTCACGGAAGGCGACTAATTCAATTTTCGCCTCTGCTCTGTGGTGATCGAGTTGAGCCGGTGGCTAGGCTTTCCCTCTCTATGAGATCGTCCCACAACCTCGTCCTCTACCCATTGGGTGTCGTAAATACGTAATCGGTACTGTAGTTTTCAATTAGAAAAAATTTGCAACTCTAAATTTTTTTAACTCTTACTCTCCCAGTTGTAAGTGGTCTCATTGATGCAAAAGTGACCAACAATTATACACATATATATATATATATATATATATATATATATATATATATATATATATATATATATATATATCCAACTTTTGTAGAACCTTATACATTACGACGACCATTATTAAATGTAGAAACAGTTTTAAAAACCGTAAAATGTTATACCCACGAATGCCTTTTTTTGTCGCCTGGCCCAATTTACACCTTTTCATTTGGGTTTTTTTTGTAAACAATCTTCTCAAAGTCCATTAGACAATGTCCTGAAAACTACACCTAATGCCTTAATAAACACCATGGTGTCTAAGAGAATTATTTTCACATTATGAGATTACAAGTTACAAAAGATCTTTGATCCTCATCTCTCAGCGTTCTCGACGAAAAGGCTATGTTGAGAGTTTTCATTACTTGATAACTAGTGATATTAGATTAAACCACATATAGCCTACTTTGTTTCTTCAACTGCATTTATTTTTCTTATAGCTTCGTCTTAATCTTATTGAACAGGCAGTTTTTACAGTTTTGTAATGATGTCATCTGCAAGGTACAACCCATTGTTTTCGGATTTCAGCTTCAGCGCAGTAGAATACACATCCCCTTTTGGGCGTGTCCAATGCATTCTAATTTATCTGTGTGAGCATCTTCTCCGTACTGCATTCTTTCGCTGGCTGATAGTCCTTTCAGTCTTCGTCACCCTTATATACCGAACATTGTAGTCTACACACTCACAGAATTCTTGAAAACTCTTTTAGTCCCGGATATAATCGCTCTACATGCTCCATAATAATGATCCTCGTGTGAATATGAACGTTGTCGGTCTAGTGTGTTGGTCATCCACAATGTTTCGACATAATCTATAAATTTTCCCAGTGTCAAGCACATGTGTGACCACGCTTTTGTCTGGTAGATCACGGCCATCTTCACGTGAACATACTGCCTCCTCAATTACATCCAAAGTTCTCAGTTGCCGAGCCTATATTTGTTTATGTGGTGAAAACCTTTACGAGGATTGACGGAAGGTCATAAAAGGTTTACGCTGTTTCACTACCTTTACTTATTTTGCGAAAGTCGTAAGTTAACTTCATACCACTTTTCGTTCTATTTGAAACACACATTAGAAGTATATAGATGGAAATACATAGACACTTTGTAAAACAGAATGTTCAGCCCATAGAAGCATTTCTGGCGTTTCGAATTTCGACAGTAACGAAAATTAATTTTGAATCGACCATACATTGTATTTGGATAAGGTTATTTTCGTGTCAAAATTTTAAATACCCGAGATTGAAAATTGACCTATTTAGACGGTTAGACATATAAAGCAAATAATTTACAAACGTTAAATTTCAGTTTTTAGGTCGGTAACAACGAAAACCTGTACGGTTTTATTTAACCAAGCTGGTTCTTTTAAAATTGAAAACTCGGATCCTGGACCATATTTTTACAAGGGATAGTTTCAGATAGTTCTGTTGTAGACGTGTTGTGTAAATACAGAGTTATATGAAAAATTTGTAGTTATATTACCAGCCTTTGGTCCCCATGTTAAGTGTTAGAGAGAGAGAGAGCTTCTTAGCCCTAACTTTGCCTGGTAAAATAAGATATTTGATTTTTTTCACTGTTATTCTCGACTGGGGGGTTCAAATAATTCGACATTGGTTACGTTAAGAATATCTTAATGGCATTGTCTTGTGCGTACAATTTTGTATATCACTGTTTTAGAAGTTTAATTTTTAACACGGATTTGATTGAGGAGATTTTAGTCAATTTGTCGCGGTTCAGGGGTAGGCCTACACTCAAACCGACAGCCTATCTAGGGCGGAGGTGTTGCCACGACACTCGCGCGGACTACAAGATTTATTTTACAATGTGAATGTTAAGTGTAGCTCCAGTTCACCTTCCTCTTAATGCAGCGTCTGAAATGTGACGCTGTCAATTGAATCCTGAAATCTCTGGAGTCACGTTCGTCTGAAGCGATCCCAACAAAGTCCATGACGAAGAAGCGAAACATGAACTCATTACCAAGTGTCGATATTCAGAGACATCCAGACTACAAAATATAGTGCAGTCTAGTTAAAGAGATATAGGCTACTCATTGTGGCTGCAGTATGATAAACTTCCACCTAGACAATCGAAACATTGATATTTCTGATTATCTAAACTAAACCGAACAATAACAAACCAAAATAACGAACCGAATTGCGTTTTAGGTATTCCATGTTATGGTATAACTCAGCTATTTTTATAGCTACAAGTAATGCTTTTATGATGAGTTAAAAAACTATATAGGCTATGTGTATACAAAAAGCAACTTGTAAAACTTACTTATTATTATAAAGAATGCTTATCTGATAGCTTGTGACACAAATAACAAAGGTCGTTGCTTAAATACCGCACAAATGATTTTACACGGGTTGAATTAATTTAAAACAATATTCTGATGATACATTAAAACAGCTAGAATTAAATTGATTTTTAATAACAATATTAAGAATAGTTTTGTATTAGATAGCTTAGCTATTTCGAATCGATGATTTGGTTCGTTGTTTTAATTGTCTTGGTGGCCGCTTATTATACTGCGGCCATCATTTTCCTATCGCGTGCACAATTGAGCGCCACTACGATGTTTTAGACGGTCCTAGAGCATGTGGAGCAACTCAGTTTCTAAACATAACGTAGCTATGGTGGGAAGGGCTGATTCAATGTGAATGAGTTTAGCTAAAAATCAGACGCTGCGCTAAGCAGAAGGCAAACTGGAGCTAAACTCGGCAATCATTCACATTGAATCAGCCCTTCCCACCATAATAGGCTACGTTATAGATTTACAGCTTTCTTCATCCACTTAATCCTATATATATTGTGCAAATCGACATTATTTTCCGTCTAAAACCCAGTTCAGACAATTTTCTAACAAAATTAAACTGATTCCACGTTAGTAATATACGTTAATTGATTATTTCGCTCACTGTAATAAAAGTGTAATCGAGTTTGAAAAAAACAATTTCCGGGAATTATTTTATATAGAGATTTCTCTCGTGTGTCGCAGGCTATAAAAGTCACGGTAAAGGGACTGTTGGTCCACGTCGTAAAATTGTCGGGGATATTGCTTATCTGCTTCTTGGATGCGGACACTGGGTCCACAGTCTCGGCCTGGGACCCTCTGTCCAGCTCAGGGGTTTCTTTTGACGAAGGGTTGACAAGGGAAACTCACCCTTTTGAACTTGAACAGTTGTTTCTAGATGTAGAGTTGTGAGGGAAAATAATAATAACCAAATGCCTGTTATATCAATGACATATTGGTTACTAACTACACAAGAATATTGCATATTTTCTAATTCAATAGTTCACGCACTTTATTCTGAATATTAGTTCTACTTATTATACCAATCCATGTTAGTTGAAATTAAAACTTCTTCAGTAGACCACTATTTTTTTTAAATATTACAGTTTACAATTCTAACACAGCTGAAAAATGTATTGATAATGTGATACAATTCTGGCAGTACTCTCATGTTTGTAGGCTAAAGTGAAACGCGAATGCCGTTAAATTATTTTTATTTATAAAGTTTTACCACGGTAAATCTTACTATGTTTAGTTACACAATTCTAATTTTTGGTCCTTTCATAATATAATAATAATACAGAATATATTTTGGACAATTACTCATGTAACAATTCTTTTTCTTTTTTTTGTAGAAGATTCAGTGACAAATTGAAATAAAACTCAGAAATAGAATAGATACAACTGTATGCAAATGGATTAAAGCTGAGAAGATAAGATATTTGAAGCAACCCAATCTCGAATTAAATGAAGATTTTTAAATACGCGTATATTACTTTCGCTCAGCCTCAATGAAGGTTTTATTTGTCCAAAAGTCTTATGTAAACATAATATGTCATAGTAAATAATCTGAAAATTATTCAAATCGAATTACTTCAGTTTAAACTGTATATTAATTAAACATTTTGAACAACACACTTTACTTTATTGTTTCTTACACACAACAGTGCAATAAACAATGAAGTTCGTGTAAAAAAATGTCCCTTGAATTTGGGAGACAGTCAAAATACTGATTTCTGTTCGGAAGACTTACGGATGGATTTGGATGTTCAAAGCGGGAATGTCCCATAATATACAGTGTAGCTTTGAGTATTGGAATAATTTTTGATCTATTCTATAAAATGGAACACCTTGTAGAACTTGATCCTGTTATATATGGCGAAGTATAACAAGTGGGCTATATTAAATTGTTTAAACTGGAATATAACAAGGCTAGGCCTATCACACAGGTCTGCCCACAGGAACAGTCCACTTTTTGATGAAGGTTCGGTACCCGAATAGGTAGAATTTGGCGAACTGTTCAGTGAGTCAGGATTCACAGTTCTGCTCACATGAACAATCTACTTTGTGATGAAGGTTCGGTACCAGAACAGGCAGAATTTAGCGGCGTTCTATATGGGAATCCTGCTTTTACAGACCTGCCTACAAAAATAATCTCACTTCATGTTTAACAAATTTAGAAGAATGATATTCTAATATTATATTATCAGTATAATATTGCTAAGGATCTTGCAACTGATCTATAATTTATAATACATTATGTCTAGGACAGGTCTTGCTGTCTAGTATTAGCATCATTGGCTTCGACTGAGCTCATAATAAAATCGAGGATACTGTGAACAAGTATGACAGGCCAGTAGGTGTTATAGAAGCCAACTAGGCAATTTGTGTTTGGTATATCCAGAGAACAATAATAGGTATAATAAGCCGAAAAACTATGAAAGGGGTCTTTTTCGTTTAAGGGCCAGCACAAAAGACCCTAGCTTGCCTATTCAAAACTCAGATCACGCGATGCTCGCCCGCTGCGCAGCGCTTTGCGCTGCTTGCTCTTTTAGAAAAAAATTAACTCGTGCTTGCAAAGTCCAAGCCCAGATCAACTCACCACGCTTTATTGACACACACAAAACTCAGACAGAACTAACGCAGGTTTCATTACAGGCAAAAGATAAGCGGCGCGCGTTTACCACTGATAAGATAAGACGAGTTTATACTAGAAGTAGTACCTGGACTACTGCCCTACGAACTAATAACACCAAAAAAAAAAACGATTAAATGCATTGTCAGTCAAGTATAGTATGTTTGTAAGGTGCTGGCCCTTAAACGAACAAAACCCTATGAAAGATTCAATAATACTAACATAACATATACAGTAGGAGGGATGTAAAAAAGATTCAGAGAAAAAGGTTTTTCCCAATATAATTATCTAAATAAACGATAAAAATAAGGAAATTAAATACAATACATTATTTTTTTAATATCAAATTTGAACGCATATAATTTGTTTTAGCTGCAGTATAATAAGCGACCACCACAACAATCGAAATGTTATTCTATCTGAAACTACCGAAACCAAAATACCAAATCAAATTACTAGTTGAAATAGCTAAGCTATCTAGTAAAACACTTTCTTATTGTAGTTATTTAAATCTATTTAATGCTTGCTATTTTTAATGTATTATAACAGTATTGTTTAAAAATAATTCGAACCGTGTAAAATCATTTGTGTGGTACTTAAGTAATGGTCGAAACAGCAATGGTAACAAAAACGCATGATTTAAATTAATAAGTAAGTTTTACATGTTGCTTTTTGTATACACATATATGGTTTTTAACTGATAATTAAATGATTACTATTAAGTTTTAAAACATTATCTGAACTATGCCGTAATATGAAATACCTAAAACACAATTCGGTGTTTTCGATACTTGGAATTTAATCAGATATATCGATTATTCGACAGTCTCGGTGGTCGCTTATTATACTGCGGCCCGTGTTGTGTTTGACCTTGAACTCAAACATCGTTGTCTGTTTTGCGTTTAAAACGGAACGTAATATCGATACAATACTTGTAGGATTTAAAACACAGTTCGATTGCCCGACAAGAGATGTACAAACAGACTAGTAGTGCAGACGATGTGGTGCTCGTCTGGTCTAGTCTAGGCCAGGCGGTGGTGTGCGGAGTGCGGAGCAGTGTTGCAGGCGACCTGGAGGTTATTGCCTGTTGCGCACACAGATCGATATCTCTGCACGCACGCACGATCACACGCACTCGCATTACCATAATAGCATTCACTCGCTGCCGCTCGCCTGCCCGGCGTTACAGTAAATAATAAAGCTGCGTGTGCACTCCCCCCTTTCCTCCCACCCCTTCCCGTTCCTTCCTGTCTCTCTCTGTGGAGTGGCCTTCGGCCTAATTAAACAGCGGGTAGCGCGCTGCCTGCCACCTGTATTTTGTCGCCGTGGAAACAGTCCGACTAGATCACAATCGCGCTCCGCAATTTCCATTCGTGCCAACCTCCACTTCACTTCCAGCGCCACGGCCGCCACGTTTCCAGCGTTATCCTTCCGTGGATATGAGAGAAGGGTGTATACAGCAGTGTGTTCCAAACGTTATGCACACTGAAGAGAGATCTTGGAAACTATAAGAGATACAGGAAAGGTTTAATGGACAAAGCTGTGCGTAATAAGAAGACCAACAAATTAATGGGGTCAAATTAATTATTGGTTGCGTCGTTCACTTGCTGCGCTCGAAAAACGTATTTAAAAAAATGAAAACTGTTGCAGCTCTCTTATTAGCACCCACTTTGAAACGTTTTTTACGTAAAATCGGCATGTAATTTCTTCTACTTTTTAAATATTACAATTTTAAAAATTTCAAGACCGTCAGGCAGATTGTTTTAAATGCAACTACACATTTTTTTACTTAATCAAAAGAAAGTAGATTTCATACAGATTAAAAAATACCATATATTGTAGTTATAGGCCTACTTTCCTCGTGGTTTTCATCTAAAAATTCATGAAAACCCCGTTTATGTATGATTGTTGGAAGAGAATACTATTCTACTATTCAGATAGTTGGTAAACTATACTTATTTTATGTAACTATAAAATTATAATTTATAATTCCGTTTTTAAACTACATACTATTTTGCTAATCAACTACAAAAAATGTCGGTAACAGTCATTTTTAAACTGACCTTATCTGATATCTGATGATGTTTTACTAAACAGCTGATTTCAACACTGTATGCAGTGAAATATCAGTCAGTCCTACCAACTATTTGAATAGTACAATAAAATTTCCCTTTGCACAACCATACATACATGGGATTATATTAATTATTTAATGGAAACCACGAGGAAATTATAACACATGCTTTATTTTTGAAATCAGTAAAAATCTACTTTCTTTTGATTTAGTAAAACATGGGACATTTTAAAAAATGGACTCAAACCTTATATTCCTATTGGTATTGAATTTTTTTAAATTAAGCTTATAATATTAATATACAAACTATAAGAAATTTCTTGGAGATTTTTTAGTGCAAAACGTCTTATATAGGTACCAATAAGAGAGCAGTGAACAATATTTTACAAAAATCAGTTTTTGAGCGCAGCGAGTGAATAGACGGAGAATCTTTGCTGTATACTATAAGTTAGTTTCCAAGATCCCGTCAGTGTGCATAACATTTGGAACACACTATATATTACTTCTTTTACAGTGACTATTTTACTTTTCGGAATAAATTTTCACCACTGTTATTCACTCGCTGTGATAAAAAAATGTACTCTTTTGATTTCAATTTATTAAAATAAACGTGTTCTTGACGAGTACAGGCTATATTCGGCAAACAGGTTCGCCCGGGTTCGACTCTCTATGTATATATATATATATATATATGTATGTATATATATATATATATTATATATGTATATGTATGTATATATATATATATAAAATTCCTTTAAAAATCATATAAATATCCTGATTTTTTATAGGAATTTTTCAATTTTATCCAGTCTCCTGTTAGAATCCTTGCACTGTAGAACTGCACTGACCGTGACGTGTGTTTGCCGCAGGTTCTGGTAGAGTATGACGACATGGAGTGGCACCGCCGGGAATGGCTCAGCATCTACAGGGATAATATCTTCCAAGTGTTCATGGTCGAGTCATCTCTGGTCTGGTGCGACAGGAAAGACCCTCTGGCTGGCTTCAAGTCGACTGTCTACTGGCCCGCTTTGGTAAGTATCACAATGGTACTTCTCTTCAATTGTATTTTTCCATAAAGAATATAAGGATTGATGCATCAAATTTCTTTTTGCAAATCAAGTATGAATATACTAATAACGGTACCGAATCTTAAAATTGTGAATCGATTTAAAATATTTTAATGGAGGCAAAATGTTGAAACATTTTAAATTGTATCAGTCGGAAAAAAGTAGCTAGAGTTTGTAGCAACTGAAATATTACTATTCTTTCTTTTAGAAATGCAGGGTTCTGACTACATTTGTTCAAAAACAATTTTCTCTACACCCAGAAATAAGGAAGTTTTACATGCTTTTACTTTTAAGTGTAGTCATGTTGGACCAAATGGCGTAGCAGGCTGGCCAGTGAAGTTAGTCGAAATAATTTATAAGATAACATTTTGTACCAATTGTGTAGGCCTACGTGTTCAGCAATTATTTTGCCAATTCTTGCCAAAAAAAAAAAAAAAAAAAAAAAAAAAAAAAAAAAAAAAAAAAAAAAAAAAAAAAAAAAAAAAAAAAAAAAAAAAAAAAAACTAATGACCAACATATTGGAACGTAATAGCGTATCAAACTGTCCAACGAACTTACAAGACCGTCCAAGCGAGATATTTACAAGAGCAAGGTTTGTGTCGAGTTCAACTTGTTGGAACTTGTTGTGCGGCTGTTATAGTTTATATAAGCCGCGTCATATAGCATATATAAAAAGAGTAAATTTCCACATGGACTCAACATGAAGTAACTTGGCCAATAAATCTAAATTTTAATTTAATAACATGTAGAAGAAATATTTACGTTTCAAATACTGGTGCGCCAGAAGACGAAATATAGTGCTAATGTATTAAAACAGTTGTTTGTACAGTTATTCGTTTAAAGTAAACTTTTGAACTCGGGGTGGTTTGAAGCTCTGTGGTTTATTTTCGGGAAATTACAACAGGCTGATTGTGTATAAAAAATCTACCGAAAATAATTGTATTGTGCCCACTTATTACTCCTTCCCCTAATATTAATAGACTTTCTAACCGATTTATTGAAACAATGGAACGAAGGAATTGTTGATGATCCCACATTTTACTTTTACATGAAATTTATTTAGTAACTGGACAAATACTGGACACACGGAGAGGAAGTTCTGTGGACATGTTTGAGGTTACTGGACTAATAACTGCATCCAGGGGGGGGGAGTTTTGTTGACATGTATGGAGTAACTGGAGTATACTGGACCCAGAGGGAGGGAGTTCTGTTGACATGTATGGAGTAACTGGACTAATAGTGGACCTAGAGGGAGGGAGTTCTGTTGACATGTATGGAGTAACTGGAGTATACTGGACCCAGAGGGAGGGAGTTCTGTTGACATGTATGGAGTAACTGGACTAATAGTGGACCCAGAGGGAGGGAGTTCTGTTGACATGTATGGAGTAACTGGAGTATACTGGACCCAGAGGGAGGGAGTTCTGTTGACATGTATGGAGTAACTGGACTAATAGTGGACTCAGAGGGAGAGAGTCCTGTTGACATGTATGGAGTAACTGGAGTATACTGGACCCAGAGGGAGGGAGTTCTGTTGACATGTATGGAGTAACTGGACTAATAGTGGACCCAGAGGGAGGGAGTTCTGTTGACATGTATGGAGTAACTGGAGTATACTGGACCCAGAGGGAGGGAGTTCTGTTGACATGTATGGAGTAACTGGACTAATAGTGGACCCAGAGGGAGGGAGTTCTGTTGACATGTATGGAGTAACTGGAGTATACTGGACCCAGAGGGAGGGAGTTCTGTTGACATGTATGGAGTAACTGGACTAATAGTGGACCCAGAGGGAGGGAGTCCTGTTGACGCTTATGGAGTAACTGGACTAATATTACACTCAGAGGGAGGCAGTTATGTTGACGTGTATGGATAACTAGATTAATGCTGGACCCAGAGGGGAAGGTTCTGTTGACATGGAAAGCACTTATCCGATTGTACGTAAATTCCTGAGGTTAAGATAAAACTTTTAGTCAACAAATGAAAATAATACAGTAATGTTTGTAACTGTTTACTTAAAAATTTTAATCACATCTAAGATCAAGTAATAGATTCACCACTACCCACCAAAATATCAAAATCAACACAAAATACCTAAATATGCATTAGGTACCGACTCTAGTCAAAGAAATTAATGGTATTGCCCAATTTTGCCTCGAACCTTTCCTTGCTTTCCACGGTGTTCCATGATAGCCGAATTTTTGAGTGAATAAGAGTGCATTCGTTCTTCTCCTATAATTTCCCTGTAAAACGGGTGAAACAATCGGAGAAGGTTAACACTGGGTAGTATCCATTTCGGAGAAGACTAATGTAATCGTGACCTCCGTGGTCGTCACACTCACGACCGAACTGGAAGTGGAAGGCCAAGGAACACGTGCCGGGTCGGTCACGGATCGCAACACACCACTCTGACCGCTTTCCTTTCCCCTGTTACAAGGATACCGCCGCGCTGCCGCCCCACTGCACGCAATTTGTGTAGATAAGTCTCTGCCAGACCGGCCGCTACCGTCCTCTTCGCGGTATCTTATCGTACTATCAGTACCGGGAGATCTTCACGGTGTGCATTTTCAATATTAGAGCGGGCCTAATGCTTATCTACTGCGGTAATTGCACGCGTTTTATAATTACTAGCAACATCTTGATAGCAGCGTTTTTTCCGCGAATAATATAGTTTTGGAGTTTTATCTTCAGAAATAATGTTTTCGCAGATATCAACGGACCTGTGGTTTTCTTTAGGAACCCACTATTACTTGGCAGTGCCATCAAGATTCGTCGTCACATCTTGTATTTATGAGAATATTTGAGTATTTAATGACACAGAGGAGAGACGTATCTTTCAGTATGACCACAGTAAGAGATGTCGTAATGTTGCAACAAAACAACATACATCAAGAAGACACAACACAAGAAGAACAACAATAGTCAATAAGGTTTATGGAGAAGAATGGTTCAAACATACAGCAAACATCCTTTAATTACATTATTTAATTCATAAAAATCAACAGTCAAACATGCAATTTAGCATGCAAACATTCTTCATTCATTCGCCAATTTTCCCACCTAAAGCGATTGGCGAAACTCGTTTATTTGTATCGCTAAAAGGTGTTTTGGACTAGTTTTAATGACCTTGGGCGTAGTGCCATTCTTAATCCAGTTTGGCAACAGTTAGACTGTCGATGACATGTCTTCGACTTTGTTGACCAAAATGTTGTGCTTGAAAAACCGGAATCATTTGGCATCCGGGGCGTGCCACATTTGTGGTTTAGACCATTCATAAGCTAATGAACTCAAGTCGTCGAAAATCCTTTTTTCCTAAACAATCCAGTTTGCTTATGGTGTCCCTCAAGGATCAATACTTAGCCCGATCCATTTTGTATTGGGTCATCACTGTTGCACGGAAGTACGTACGGCGTCCCTCAAGGATCAATACTTAACCCGATCCATTTTGTATTGAGTCATCACTATTGCACGGAAGTACTTACGACGTCCCTCAAGGATCAATTCTTAGCCCGATTCTGTTTCTACTGGGTCATCACTATTGCACGGAAGTACGGAGTATTGTAACGTGCTGATGACACGTTGTAAGTAACGGTTTAGCGTTATGGGTCATTGATCTTATCATTACTAGTCGTTGCACTACGAAAGTGTCAGTACAAAAGAAGAAAGCTGTGTCGTAACCAACAATGTCATGCAGACGGGCCCGCGCACTTTGATAAGTGTGCAAATGGCGAGGCAGGTGACTAAGCTGTTTGTTTATTTATCACAGCCGTGTTGATGTATTCATTAAGCACAAGGCCACTACAAGTACATGTACACGTACTACACACACACACGCGCGCGCGCGCTCTGCCCACTGCTTGTGTCCCAGTCTAGATGGAGCGTGTGTTCTCCCCAGAGTGTAGTAGCATCATTCTTGATACTATTACGTAAATGTTGACAATTAATATTTGTATTTGTTGTCATAGTTTTCCACTAAAGTACCCTGTTACGGGTTGTTTATATAAAAAAGTTTTAATCTTGTTTTAGAAACCTAATCTAGCAAAGGTATCTATCCTCCAGAACAATAATTTTAAAGTTGGGTATAAAATATTTTTCACAACTGGTTTTTGCGTTTATAAAGTGATTAGGCTGTGTTATTAATAATGAAATCCATCCTTTTAAATATATTTTCGATTGGACATTTCAAAGTTTTATTTCTCAAATGTTCATATTGGTATTACTCGCACATCTAAATTATCCACGTATATTTTTATTATTTACATATTGTGTTTAAGTCATCACATCCTTTTTATATTTTGTTTACATAAGTATATGAGTTGGATATAATTGTTTTCTAATAAATCTGGGTTTCGTTTATTGTAAAACTGTTACAATTACAAAATCTTAAGACATATACAAATAAAGTATCTTTCTATAAAGTACTGTACTATACGGAAAACGAAAACTTAATAAAATGTGTTTTCTCAGCTACTAAAGAAGACAGGCTAGTTGTAATATAATTTCTTTTCGTCTGAATTCCAAGCTCTGTAATGTCACTTCACACGTAATAATTGTAACAACAGAACGTGTTACAATGTTTCAAAAATAAAGCTGCTGTCAAGAATATTAATTTAACGTATATTGCCAGGCGTTACCTATAATATGTTATAGAGCAATTAATTTGTTTAGTTAGATTGAAGGTTACAAATTTTCTTTCGGCAGCACTGTTTATATTGCTTTTAAATTACTTAAGAAAAGTTCCTGTTTTAATTATCCCCTGTTGTAGGACACAAGCAGTGTGGCCAAACACTTAACTATTAATAGAGAAAATTACAATTTTAATAACTTTTGTAACGGATTGTGATATTGATAGATATCTTGGTATAAACCAAATTTAAAACCTGTCGCATTACTCTATCTCCATTCACAACACAATATAAAGTTATTTTATGAACATAAACTTAAAATTACTTAATTAGATTGTTCGAGTAGTGACATAACCGCATAGTTATGTATGGATAAAATGATATGGTGACACATATAGTTTATATAATACTACAGTGTTGTAATTATTGTAACTATAAATACAATTTGGCGCATGCGCAGTTTACGTCCAATATGAGATTATGAATACATTCATGCATCGGTAAATAAGAAGTGAATGAGTTGGTTTACTAGTATAAAATAGTCTTAATCGCGCTAAACTGAAAAGAGCAGGTTAAGTTTACAAATGAACATAATTGGTTACCGTGGTTTGTGGCTTCGATATGGTAACCAGCTGTGGACCTGGGTCTGGCAAACCCGACCTCACCAGTTCGGTTACATAACCCGCCCTATCTGTGCTCACTGAGCGATTCTAGTACCCAAGTCTCCTCACCTCGTTCCTAACAAACCCGACCTCACCAGTTGGGTTACATAACCCGCCCCATCTGTGCTCCCAGAGCGATTCTAGTACCCAAGACTCCGCACCTCGTTCCTAACAAACCCGACCTCACCAGTTGGGTTACATAACCCGCCCCATCTGTGCTCCCAGAGCGATTCTAGTACCCAAGACTCCGCACCTCGTTCCTAACAAAACCCGACCTCACAAGTTGGGGTTTCATAACCCGCCCTATCTGTGCTCACTGAGCGATTCTAGTACCCAAGACTCCTCACCTCGTTCCTAACAAACCCGACCTCACAAGTTGGGTTACATAACCCGCCCCCATCTGTGCTCCCAGAGCGATTCTAGTACCCAAGACTCCGCACCTCGTTCCTAACAAACCCGACCTCACAAGTTGGGTTACATAACCCGCCCCATCTGTGCTCCCAGAGCGATTCTAGTACCCAAGACTCCGCACCTCGTTCCTAACAAACCCGACCTCACAAGTTGGGTTACATAACCCGCCCTATCTGTGCTCACTGAGCGATTCTAGTACCCAAGTCTCCTCACCTCGTTCCTAACAAACCCGACCTCACAAGTTGGGTTACATAACCCGCCCCATCTGTGCTCCCAGAGCGATTCTAGTACCCAAGACTCCGCACCTCGTTCCTAACAAACCCGACCTCACAAGTTGGGTTACATAACCCGCCCCATCTGTGCTCCCTGAGCGATTCTAGTACCCAAGACTCCGCACCTCGTTCCTAACAAACCCGACCTCACAAGTTGGGTTACATAACCCGCCCCATCTGTGCTCCCAGAGCGATTCTAGTACCCAAGACTCCGCACCTCGTTCCTAACAAACCCGACCTCACAAGTTGGGTTACATAACCCGCCCCATCTGTGCTCCCAGAGCGATTCTAGTACCCAAGACTCCGCACCTCGTTCCTAACAAACCCGACCTCACAAGTTGGGTTACATAACCCGCCCCATCTGTGCTCCCAGAGCGATTCTAGTACCCAAGACTCCGCACCTCGTTCCTAACTAACCCGACCTCACAAGTTGGGTTACATAACCCGCCCCATCTGTGCTCCCAGAGCGATTCTAGTACCCAAGACTCCGCACCTCGTTCCTAACAAACCCGACCTCACAAGTTGGGTTACATAACCCGCCCTATCTGTGCTCACTGAGCGATTCTAGTACCCAAGTCTCCTCACCTCGTTCCTAACAAACCCGACCTCACAAGTTGGGTTACATAACCCGCCCCATCTGTGCTCACTGAGCGATTCTAGTACCCAAGACTCCGCACCTCGTTCCTAACAAACCCGACCTCACAAGTTGGGGTATATAACCCGCCCCATCTGTGCTCCTAGAGCGATTCTAGTACCCAAAACTCCTCACCTCGTTCCTAACAAACCCCGACCTCACAAGTTGGGGTTTCATAACCCGCCCTATCTGTGCTCACTGAGCGATTCTAGTACCCAAGACTCCGCATCTCGTTCCTAACAAACCCGACCTCACCAGTTGGGTTACATAACCCGCCCTATCTGTGCTCCCAGAGCGATTCTAGTGATTAAGACTCCTTCACCTCGTTCCTAAGCAAACCCGACCTCACAAGTTGGGTATCATAACCCGCCCTATCTGTGCTCACTGAGCGATTCTAGTACCCAAGTCTCCTCACCTCGTTCCTAAGCAAAACCCGACCTCACCAGTTGGGTTACATAACCCCCCATCTGTGCTCCCAGAGCGATTCTAGTGCCCATTAAGACTCCTCACGTCGTTCCTAACAAACCTGACCTCACAAGTTGGGTTTCATAACCCGCCCTATCTGTGCTCACTGAGCGATTCTAGTACCCAAGTCTCCGCACCTCGTTCCTAATCAAACCCGACCTCACCAGTTGGGTTACATAACCCGCCCCATCTGTGCTCTCAGAGCAATTCTAGTACCCAAGTGCACCTCGTTCCTAACAAACCCGACCTCATCAAGTTGGGTTACATAAGCCGCCCCATCTATGCTCAGAGCGATTCTAGTGCCCAAGAGTCATCCGCACCTCGTTCCTAGCATACCCGACTCACCAGTTGGGTACATAACCCGCCCCATCTGTGCTCCCAGGCGATTCTAGTACCCAAGACTCCGCACCTCGTTCCTAACAAACCCGACCTCACAAGTTGGGTTACATAACCCGCCCCAGAGCGATTCTAGTACCCAAGACTCCGCACCTCGTTCCTAACAAACCCGACTCACAATCTCACTGTGCTCTCAAGCGATTCTAGTACCCGACCCGACCTCACAAGTTGGGTTTCATAACCCGCCCTATCTGTGCTAACTGAGCGATTCTAGTGTTAGTTGGGTTTCATAACCCGCCCTATCTGTGCTCCCCGCCCTATCTGTGCTCGTTCCTAAACCCGCCCTATATGTGCTCCTAGAGCGATTCTAGTGCCTAAAACTCATCACCTCGTTCCAAGGAAACCCGACCTCACCAGTTGGGTTACATAACCCGCCCCATCTGTGCTCTTACTGAGCAATTCTAGTGACCAAAACTCGTTCCTAAGCAAACCCGACCTCACCAGTTGGGTTACATAACCCGCCCTATCTGTGCTCCCAGAGCAATTCTAGTGCCCAAAACTCCTCACCTCGTTCCAAGCAAACCCGACCTCACCAGATGGGTTACATAACTCGCCCTATCTGTGCTCGCAGAGCGATTCTAGTGCCCAAAACTCCATCACCTCGTTCCAAGGCAAACCCGACCTCACCAGTTGGGTTACATAACTCGCCCTATCTGTGCTCACTGAGCGATTCTAGTGCCCAAAACTCATCACCTCGTTCCAAGCAAATCCGACCTCACCAGTTGGGTTACATAACCACCCTATCTGTGCTCGCAGAGCGATTCTAGTGCCCAAAACTCCTCACCTCGTTCCTAACAAACCCGACCTTGCCAGTTGGGTACATAACCCGCCTCATCTGTGCTCCCAGAGTGATTTTAATGCCTAAAGACTCCTCACCTCGTCTTTAATTAACCCGACCTAAATCCAAAACTACACGATTAGTCTTAGCCAAGAACCACCTGGAATCTGGAAGTGCTAGATAGGAAGTTGAATAGATAAATGTTGAGTAGCTACAGTTTGTGAAGTTCCTTAAGGATCCTGTCCTTCAGGCTCCCAACAATTTAGACATATTCCCCCTTTTTTGGCACTACTGTAACAAGTTTGCAATTCTGTTCTAGACATTCTCTGCACTAGTAGCCACCATGGACATATCTTCTCAGCGGCTACAGCCTGTGGAGTTCCTCATGGACCAGGAGTTGGCTTTCCGAGACCCCGCCTCTTTGCTGCCCTATAAGGTGACTGTCATTCATAATCGAAACATAATATTTCAACTGGCCAATGATGTACTCAGGCATTCATCCTTATTATTATTATTATTATATATAAATTAGAAACAATTAGCGTGTTGTAATGTTACGTCTACGTTGATAGCTGGGACCTACTGTGATGAGGTGTGAGAAGGCGCTAAATGAAACTAAGAAATTGGAAATGTAAAGTTCGACTTACGATAACGTTTCGGCAAGAGAAGGAAAATTGTGAAAATGTTAGTTTCTAACTTGACCTTGCCTAAAGTGGAACTAGTTGATATACTCGCGGAATTCGGTGTTTCACTATCGATTAGAGTATCGGTGCTATCGATACTATATTCCGAATATCTATTGTCAACAATCGACCGCTTGCTCAGCAAGCGATACCAAATGATTGAAAACCTCTCTTATTTTTAAGTGCAAAGAAATGTTTTGTGTTTTAATATCCGAAGTCAGAGTCCACTACTTTTACCTCATACAGAAGATATACGCTCGATATAAAATACTTGATAATGAGGTCTAAATAGGGCGATTTAAAAGTAAGTTGCACCCCCATACACCTTTTTGTTATTTTAGACATGTGAAATCTATTTGCGGCACTCTTGCTAGCTACAAATGGCTACATTAGTCGTTTTTAAAAGATTGACCCTCACGGGAAAGGGAGGTTGGAGGTAACCTAAAATTTTCAAATAGAATTTATAATCTTGTAACATATAATTTAAAGGTGTTGGTTAGTCAATAAAAAATACACTTAAAGAATTGAAATCTAATCACTCTACAAGAAATGGCAGACCCAAACGTAACTGAACTTTGTTGTGATTCATGATCAATCTCAATTGAAAAGTCATATCCAAGAAACTCAATTATTAAAATTGTACATTCTACTCCGAATAAAACCTACAACTAAACTCACTAGGCACTCAGTACTTGGTAACTGATTAAGCCAGACCTTTCAAGCGAACTGTTAGAAATTAGTGAAAACCTCTCATGAACTGATTAGATAAGAGCATTGCATAAGTTAGGCATTAGATAAACAACAAAAAGTTATTTGTTTTTCCAACTACTTCCCCCACCATTACCACAATCTCTATCTGCAGTACTACAATCTTTATCTGCAATTACCCAAATACGTTTTGTCTTAATTGATTTTTCATTATTTGTTAAATTACGTATTATTATTCACAACGTCATGAATCACAATAAAGTTCAGTTAAGTTTGGGGCTGTTATTTCTTGTAGAGTGGTCGGATTTCAATTCTTTAAATGTATTTTTATTGACTAACCAAGACATTTAAAATTATATGTTACAAGACCGTAAGTGCTATTTGGAAATTTTGAGTTATCCCCCCACCCCTCGTTCTCCTGAGGTCAAAGATTTTAAAACTATCATTATTAGTGTAGCTAGTAAGACTGCCGCAAACAGATTTAACATAAAGTAAAAAAAGTTTAAAGGGGTGCGACTTACTTTTTCAATCACCCTGCATAATATACAACTAGTCATTGATCGAGTTGTAGTAAAATCAATCAAAATTGTTTCTTGCCTAAAGGCGAATAATAATATGTTTGAGTGTTAGTATATAATTAGTTTAGGAGTCATTAAGTCAATTTCCTTTATGAACCTTGGTACCTTGGTGAATTAAATATCTTGGCAAAGTTCACCATTATAAATAATTAATTAAATAAATTTAATTTATAAAAATACAACTAATCTAGGATTTTTTATTTGAGGATTTAAATACATCTTATACATAGAAAAGGATTTTCAAGTTTTTGAATACCTTTAATTTATAAAAATACAACACATCTTTTATTTTAGGATGTAAATATATACACATAGAATTGGATTTTAATTTTTTTGAATACATACATTTTTTTAAATACCACAAATCTTTTATTTTAGGATGTAAATATATATACATCTTATACATAGAAAAGAGTTTCAAGTTTTTGAATAAATTTAATTTATAAAAATACAACTAATATTTTATTTGAAGATGTAAATATATTTATACATAGAAAAGGATATTCAATTTTTTTAAATACATTTAATTTATAAAAATACAACTAATCTTTTATTTTAGGATGTAAATATGTATACATCTTATACATTAAAAAGGATTTTCAATTTTTTTTAAATATTATATCCAAAATTAAAATGCTCTTGTAGCTTTGTAAAGCATGTTCGTGTGCAATCTTGCGGTGTAAGGATGACGCCCTCTGTCACGAGGAAGGAGAGATAGTCACGTGATGTGCGATGTACCGGAAGTGTCCGTATCCGTGATCTGGCGCATTCCACACCTGCGTGTCCGTCCGGCCCACTTCCGGTCATTGTGAGCCGACTGCCGCTTGTACCTTGCATAATGGCCAAGGTCACTTCCATCTGATAATGACCTCGTCTTATCAGGGGCGTTTCTCGGTCATTATAATTTGCCGCTCCTAGTCCGTTGCCCCAGCGATCGCCAAAAGTCGTGATTAGTAATAAGTATAGTTTTTAGGAACCCTGCCTGACCTCAATACTTGTGGTGTTACTATCTAATAGACATTACTTTAAAAATTAACTTAATTTTATGCCACTGCAAAATGCTATGGAAATTGTCTGCGCATAAAAAATGACAATGTTTTTTATGTTGTGTACATGTTGAATTTATAAAAAACGTTTCTTGTGTTTAAAGTCAAAATTCTTTATTCCATTGATCAATACATAATTGAAATAGGAATCTTCAATAAATACAATTATTTTAACACTGGAATAGATTTGAACGGTAAGATCACAACAAAGAAAATTATTTTTGATTAATATAAAATAGATTATTTATAAATTTACTAATATTATAATATAATAATTTACCCAATTTTTATTAAACTATTGTAAATTTACTGTATACAATATGAGGTTGAGTGGTAGAGAGGGCTTGATAGCCCTAACCCCGCCTCCTTAATAAAGGCATTTTTCATTTCATTTTATTATTCATAAAATATATTATAGATAATCTCTTATTAGTTAAAATATTAAAATATCAACTCCACGTCACAGTTTAAAAATTCCTGAATTGTATTAAAATGATTTCTTTGTATCCAATCAAGGATCCCGTTTTTAAATTTTGTTAAAGAAGTGTCTCTGGCTGAACTGTGTAATTTGTTAAAAATCTAATTGCATTTATCTGGTGAGATGATCCAATTATAGCCCATCTATGTTGGGGTATATCTAATTTGTATCTATTGCGTTTTAAGTGATTATGAATTGTATTCCTGCTTGAAAAAATATGAATTTTAGATTTAGCGAATATTACAAATTTGGTATAAGTAAAGATTAATGATTGTTGAAATTTTAATAATAAATAAAGGCCTACAATGATCTTATCATAAATTGAGTAAATTATGTGGGTGGGTAATGGTTGGACTTGTGTTTAAAGTTTTTTGACTATAAATTTGAATTTAACTTCAATTTACCAAAATTTAACATCGATTTGTAAAGATGAGAAATAACTGACTAAAGGTTTTGTACTGGAAGGGTGGGCGAGGTGTAACAGTAAGGTCTAAAGTGTAAAGGTAATATTGTGACCTGTATTCTGTAGTTCAGTTTTAATAATTAGTGTTGTGTATAGTTTTTTACTAAGTGCATGTTTTAGAGTTAAGTCACGGTGGTTGTGATTCCTGACTTACGCGTGGCACAACGCTTTGGTACGATTTGTTTATTTTAACCTATCTATTAACCTAGTTTGTAATTATGTGTCAGTTAGTTTGTAATTACCTGAAGAAGGGATCCGATTGCAGATTTCGAAACACAGTGTTACTGATTTTGGCTGCAGTATGATAAGCGGCCACCACGACTATCGAATAATCGATATTTCTGATTAAATCTAAAGTATCGAATAAACCAAAATAACAAACCGAATTACGTTTTAGATATTTCATATTATGGATACTTCACCTAATTCGTTTTTATCTAAAAAGTAATTAGTTTTGTACTCGATAGCTTAGCTATTTCTACTCTTATAAAGTAATTTGATTTGGCATTTAGGTTTCGGTAGTTAAGATAGTCGTGTATATCGACAGTTGGATTGTTGTGGTGGCCGCTTATTATACTGCAGCCCTGATTTTCTTTATCACTGAACGATAGCAAATGTCCGGGAAATCCTGCCTCCTTCACAATCCTTCCATAAAAAAAAACAAACTTCAAACAAAGAAGTGTAAGGGAGGGTTTCTTTTGGTGCTATCGCATTCAGCACTTCTAGGTTACACACTCATGCCTCAGTCAGAATCCCTAGTTATGTGTTCCAACTCTTGTGCCTGCTGCAGGACTGGGACCCGAAGATGCGCGGGGTGAAGGACTACCCCGGCGTGAGGGAGGCCGCACGCCGCTGGGTGGAGGCCCAGGACGGGCAGCAGATCCTGCTGACCACCCCGAGCGTTCTGGTCGGGTTCCGCGTGGAAGTGTACCGGGCAGAGGGTACCACACAGTGGTACACTGCGGTCATCTGCGGCTACAACGAGGCCACACACGTGAGTACCCAGGGTTAAATCTTAGACCCACTCTTTTTTTCTTTATTCAGGTACATCTTAACGTGTGTGACATATATTAATCTTCAGTCAGTAAATCTTAGCGAATTGTTCCCATAAAAAAACCATGCCGCCATCATTACCCAGGGTTCAACCTTAGACCCACTATTTTTCCTTTATTCAGCTTCATTTTAACGTGCATGGAACATATTAATCTTCAGTCAGTATTGAATTTAGCTATTTGTTCCCTTAAAAACCATCATTTTGGCTGCTAAGGCACAGTGAACACCACCTCTGGTGTGCGCCTGGCTCCCTTCTGGGAGCCTGGTCGAACAATAGAGTAGATACTCCGTCTAGTGAGGCACTAGTCTCTTCAGACACAGATAGACAGCATACTCAGGGTGTACTTCATCTCTTAGATTGTCATCCTAACCAGCGTAGGAGACTAATCTCTACTAATTAGTTTGGACTAGTTAATAATTGAAACTTTAAACCAGATAGTTTGATAAGCTCTTGCCCAATATGTGTTCATACTTTGAACGTCATTCGCCAATATAAAATTTAGTGATCTGAGGACTTATTAAAATAAGTAGGGAATTTTAATTGTATTTGTAGACAAGGTAGGAACAACATTGTGTTAAGTGTTAATAATAAAAAATTTAAATTTGAAGGATACTGAACCAGTGGACTGCCTTTTACTTTAAATGTACTCTTGTTGTTTACGTCCACTAGTTGAAATTTCATGAACTTATAATTATTGTTGCTAATTGATAAACATTTCACATCAAAGGTGATTCGACAATTGAGCTTAGGGCAAAGTGAGATCAGGCTAGTTCAGACCATTATTATTAGTCTGTTATCAGTATGTGATATGTTGTTATCTCTTATCAGTTGAGTCTGTTCACGTTTCCAGGAGCTGACGGTGACAGATGACACCGTGCTGGAAGGACACAACGAAGACCCAACCCTCGTCCAGATGCGGCTCATCGGGGACAGGGGTAAGTCGGGATTACAGGGAAAATTTATTAGTTTCGAAAATTTTACATTTTATTTTTGAAAATTTGTTTAATAAAATTCATGTTTAGTAAAAAAATATATGTTATAGAACTTATTATAGAGAAATTTGTGTCCCCATAAAACTTTCAAAAACACCCCCCTCCACCCTATTGTCATTAACAAAAGAAATTTTAACTTTATTTCAACAAATTATAACCAAGGTACACGCCAGGACATAGAAAAAAATTGTTAATATATACAAATGTTTACTTTTTTAACTTCCTCCTTAATTTTTTTCTCTAGTGCAAATTTTGATGTACTTAATCTACCATAGGCACTCGTTTTAAAACTGGTTCTCTAAATTTGTAAAAGTCAACGAATTTTGTTATAAGTGGTAACAAACATGAATAAATTACATGTAACTGCGATAAAAGAGAAAAGCAATATAAATTCAGTTTCCTCATAAAACTCAAAAAATAAAGAATAAAGTGAGTGTTTAAAAATAATATTTACACAATATTATGTGGAAATCTTATGAAGGCCTGCCCAGTATTTTGTCAAGTTAAGATGTCCAAGTAAACGATGATATGTAGTTGGAGGGGATGTGTGGAGAACATGGAGGAATGTGGAAGAAATTGTATGTGAATGTTTTGTTGTTGTAGAGAAACAGGAGTCATGGAAGAATGTGGCAGGAATTAGTGTGAATGTTCTATTGTTGTGTTCACATAGTCACGTGATGTGATTTAGTAATGGGGAGTTACATGTATAAATCCTAATATAAATTATTTCCAATTTTTACAATATAATATACTACTAAACTTAGGATTCATAAAGAAAATGTGCATAGGAGGATATACGTAATAAATTAGTATTTCGAGAATCCAATGAATATAAAATAATAATAATTCGACTAAACCTAACAATTTACAAATCATATCATCAACTATATATTTCCTTTTATAATATTTGTGTTGTTCACTTGACCTAATCTAAGTTTCTAGTGTTTTATACATTGATGGGTCCATGATTTTATAAATATCTAACTTGACGTAGAGATTTACCATACGTAAGTTTCCACTGGTAGGATCTAGTTCTATTTTATGAGTGGTAGCCTAATAGTTCTATATTTATTTCTACACGGAGGTTTCATGTTATTATAATATATTATGTTAATTGTTTTCACCATTTACCTACCAAGCAATATTTGTTTGCAAATAAGAATTTTGAAATGAGATAACGCCTGTTAATAACAAGTTTAAATGGATCTAAACTACCGCCGTAGCTATTTTCCGCACAGTACAACCGAAGATAAATAGAAAAGATAAGGCGCGCGACTCAGGTCCAGTAACGAGAGGGTCGGACCCTAGGCTCTCCAGTAAGAGCGCCACACCGTTTCTTATTGTCGTGGTTTTATTGCCGGCCTACAACACTGTCGTCACGTTTTCTGACGAGAGAAACTCGGGCACTTTCACTGGGCTGGCTGGCGCGCGCGACCGTGCACGACACCCGGGCCTGCGAGCGTCATCTGCCGCTGCGTACTCTACACTCTACAGTCACATACGGAATAGGACAAATGTCACTTCCTTCCTGCCGTGTTTCTTTTGGTCTGTTCAGGAATTAGCTTCTGAAAAGGGTGATTTTTTTCTTAAGTGAGGAAAGTGGTTATGGAATTTTTCACAGTACAAAAATATTATTTAGCCAAAAATTATTAATTTTTATTTAAATAATGCGGGGGATGAAGAGGTGTAAATAAATAAGATATTTAAATTTTTAATATACTGTATAGTAACAAACCCAACATCCAATTAATGTATTCTGTCTGTATTTGAGCAAAGCTTGTTAGCGCTGCGTAGTGATAAATACATTAGTGTCTCATTATACAAGAAGCTCTTGGCATTTAAGTTGCTAGTAATACCACCAATATATGGACAAAAGAGTAGACCGAGTATTGATCCTTGTGGCACTCCATACTTTACTAGGGATGTTGCAGACTGTCTGAATCCGTCTTTGTGAGTAGAACTGAAAAGGACATACACATTTATGATACATACGACGTTTATTGTACGTTTTAGACATCCTTATTTTACTTCCAAATCAGAATAGCGTAACATTCCAGTGGTATCGTTCAGAATTACATAGTGATAAATAAATTAGGGTCGCATCATTCAGGAAACTCTTGGCATTTTGTTAGTTGGCAAGTTGCTAGGGATGTCCTAAATATATGGAACAAAAAGAGTAGACCGGGTATTGATCCTTGTGGCAGTCCATGCAGTAGGCCTACTGAAGATGTTGCAAACTTTCTGAACCCGTCATTATGAGCAGAACTCAAAAAAACATACACATTTATGATACGTACGACGTTTTTTGTACTTTTTAGACATGTTTATTTTATTTGCAAATCAGATTTACGTAACATTCCACTGGTATCGTTAGCACTACTTAGTGATAAATACATTAGGGTTGCATAATACAAGAAACTATGGGCATTTAAGATGCTAGGAATGCCGTTAATACGTGGAAGAAAAAGAGTAGGCCTAAGTATTGATCCTTGTGGCACACCATGCAATACTAAGGATGTTGCAGACTGTCTGAACTCGCTATTGTGAGCAAAACGGCATAGGTTATACACATTTATGATACATACAACGATTGTTGTCCGTTTAGACATCCTTATTTTACTTCCAAAACAGACTAACGTAACACTTAAGTTATTTCTAGAGTGCATAATCTCGGCATACCGATGTATCGCCCAATCTGCGAAGTGCACTCACTGTCAAAGCTGTAGATTGAGTGGTTTGTAACCGACGTCTTTGAATTGGGGATATAAAAACGCTTAAATGGTAAAGCGTCGTGTTTGTTTTTTAGGAAGTGTTTTCCTTGGGAGGAGGGAAGCACGGTCAGAAGTTATGTATGGAAACACTGCAGAAGTTTCGTCGAAATGGAGCTCGCGCCTGAGTCGGTATAAAAACGGAATTAAATCCCACTCGGGAAGATTGGGCCGTGAAAACAAGGCCAGGCCACTGTGTACGGGTACACGGCAGGGAGGGGTGGTTTCGGGGGATGGGATGGGGAAATGTGTAAACAGAGCTGAAGGAAGGTTGAAAGCGGGGGGGGAGGAAATTAGGAGAGATGAAAGCAATCTGTCTGGGGCCAGGGCTCGCCTGTGGAGGGGGGAGGGTGGCTCTGGGCCGCTAGTTAAAGGGGATGAGCCGAGCGACGGCCCGGAGTGTTATGGGGCTCTCTCTCCGTATCTGGGCCTCGGTACTGTAGAGCTCGACTACGTTCCCACTCCACCCGGCCCCGTTACTCGTGAAGTGGGCGTCTTTTCGCTCAAAAAGAACTTTTTAATTAAGCCCAGCATTAACGCGGTGGTGTCATCGAAATGGTTTTAATGTGAGATGTGACCACGTAGCTTAGTAACGGCAAAGGCTGTATAATTTGAAACTTTAGGATTATATCGTATCTTTGCTCAAGTGTATTCATTTGAAGTGAAAACGTAAATATGCTTCAGAAAACTACACAAACCACCTTTAGCCTACTTAAAAATTGATTGAATCATCCAATGAGACGCGTTTCGTTATCAACCTATTTTACAAGTTTTATTCCTTCGAAAACTTTGGAAGTCTTGGGAAACTTACTTGTAAAACTGCAATCACGGACTTTTTTCATCAATCACAAAGACCTCTTGAAGTCTTAACTTACGTAAGGTTCTGTTAGGCCTCTCGTGATGTTTTTTGTTTTGTTTTAGACGTATAGGCCTACATTGTCTGTCAAATGGACACCAGTAAAATACTAATGCATAATATATAGACTCTATCATTAAAAAGTTGATAAATTTACATTATGCTATGTCATGAAATAAATTTATTAGGCATATGAATTGGCTATTAGTTAAAGAACGTTTAGCTGGCCTCACGAAATGTTAGTGACATTTCTGTCACGAGGTAATTGGTACTATGTAGTTCCTAGTATTATAGCGTACCTAGTTTCATAATTGAATTCATTATAGTGTATAAAAACTTTACAGCCGTGTAGATCTGGATTTGATGAGTTCATTTCAACAGCTTTTGTCACTGTTAATTCTATGACCACCTGTAAAGTCTTAGTTTACACTGTTGTTAAGTTAATTGGAAAAAGTCAAATAAACTTGTCACAAATTTTAAGATCAGCTAATTTCTCATATCCAAATAGCCTATTTATATGCATACAATCATTTGCCTACTTTTATCCCTTCTAGAGCTGTATATTTTTGTACTATTTCGCTGTTTTTTTTTTTGCGTTCTACTCTGTAGATGAGTTTATAATTTTTTTAAGTGTGACTGAACAGTTAGGAATTAATTGTGTCGCATCTATTAGATATGGTTAATTTTTTCACGAGTACAATAAAAATTTTGTACATTTTAGGAACCCACGAAAAA
This sequence comes from Homalodisca vitripennis, assembly GCF_021130785.1. NCBI lineage: Eukaryota > Metazoa > Arthropoda > Insecta > Hemiptera > Cicadellidae > Homalodisca > Homalodisca vitripennis. The sequence continues at coordinate 228,753,000 of NC_060207.1, forward strand.
TTATTTTTATTGCTACACAAAAAAAAAAAAACAATAAGTGGCTTACCAGTCCACGAGATTCAGGTAGATTTTCGTTATAGATCATAACACACTGGTATATTAACGCTTACGTAGTCAGTAGAAGTGCCTGGTTTTATAAAAGCCACACGAATGTACATTAAAATAACTCTGAAACACCAGTCTCTGAGAGAATTCGAATTATGGGAGTTCCCGGGTCATGGCAATACTCAGCTTCTAGGAGCTTTCGACCTCTGGCTGCTACCAGTTGTTTCTGGGAGAATTCGAATTATGGGAGTTCCTAGTTCATGGGAATACTCAGCTTCTAGGAGCTTCCGACCTCTGGCTGCTACCAGTTTCTGGGAGAATTCGAATTATGGGAGTTCCTAGTTCATGATAATACTTAGCAGCTTCTAGAAGTTTGCGACCTCTGGCTGCTACCAGTCTCTGGGAGAATTCGAATTATGGGAGTTCCTAGTTCATGGGAATACTCAGCTTCTAGGAGCTTCCGACCTCTGGCTGCTACCAGTTTCTGGGAGAATTCGAATTATGGGAGTTCCTAGTTCATGATAATACTTAGCAGCTTCTAGAAGTTTGCGACCTCTGGCTGCTACCAGTTTCTGGGAGAATTCGAATTATGGGAGTTCCTAGTTCATGATAATACTTAGCAGCTTCTAGAAGTTTGCGACCTCTGGCTGCTACCAGTCTCTGGGAGAATTCGAATTATGGGAGTTCCTAGTTCATGAGAATACTCAGCTTCTACGAGCTTCCGACCTCTGGCTGCTACCAGTCTCTGGGAGAATTCGAGTTATGGGAGTTCCTAGTTCATGAGAATACTCAGCTTCTACGAGCTTCCGACCTCTGGCTGCTACCAGTCTCTGGGAGAATTCGAGTTATGGGAGTTCCTAGTTCATGAGAATACTCAGCTTCTACGAGCTTCCGACCTCTGGCTGCTACCAGTCTCTGGGAGAATTCGAGTTATGGGAGTTCCTAGTTCATGAGAATACTCAGCTTCTACGAGCTTCCGACCTCTGGCTGCTACCAGTCTCTGGGAGAATTCGAATTATGGGAGTTCCTAGTTCATGATAATACTTAGCAGCTTCTAGAAGTTTGCGACCTCTGGCTGCTACCAGTTTCTGGGAGAATTCGAGTTATGGGAGTTCCTAGTTCATGGCAATACTCAGCTTCTAGGAGCTTTCGACCTCTGGCTGCTACCAGTTTCTGGGAGAATTCGAATTATGGGAGTTCCTAGTTCATGATAATACTTAGCAGCTTCTAGAAGTTTGCGACCTCTGGCTGCTACCAGTTTCTGGGAGAATTCGAATTATGGGAGTTCCTAGTTCATGGGAATACTCAGCTTCTAGGAGCTTCCGACCTCTGGCTGCTACCAGTTTCTGGGAGAATTCGAATTATGGGAGTTCCTAGTTCATGATAATACTTAGCAGCTTCTAGAAGTTTGCGACCTCTGGCTGCTACCAGTTTCTGGGAGAATTCGAGTTATGGGAGTTCCTAGTTCATGGGAATACTCAGCTTCTAGGAGCTTCCGACCTCTGGCTGCTACCAGTTTCTGGGAGAATTCGAATTATGGGAGTTCCTAGTTCATGATAATACTTAGCAGCTTCTAGAAGTTTGCGACCTCTGGCTGCTACCAGTCTCTGGGAGAATTCGAATTATGGGAGTTCCTAGTTCATGAGAATACTCAGCTTCTACGAGCTTCCGACCTCTGGCTGCTACCAGTCTCTGGGAGAATTCGAGTTATGGGAGTTCCTAGTTCATGAGAATACCCAGCTTCTAGGAGCTTCCGACTCCTGGCTGCTATCAGTCTCTGGGAGAATTCGAGTTATGGGAGTTCCTTGTTCATGAGAATACTCAGCTTCTACGAGCTTCCGACCTCTGGCTGCTACCAGTCTCTGGGAGAATTCGAGTTATGGGAGTTCCTAGTTCATGAGAATACCCAGCTTCTAGGAGCTTCCGACTCCTGGCTGCTATCAGTCTCTGGGAGAATTCGAGTTATGGGAGTTCCTTGTTCATGAGAATACTCAGCTTCTAGGAGCTTCCGACCTCTGGCTGCTACCAGTCTCTGGGAGAATTCGAGTTATGGGAGTTCCTTGTTCATGAGAATACTCAGCTTCTAGGAGCTTCCGACCTCTGGCTGCTACCAGTCTCTAAGAGAATCAAATTAAAGGAGTTCCTAGTTCATGAAAGTTCTCGCTGTAATGCTAACCAATGTGTCAGAAGCAATGGTTAAGAAATGAAAACCCATATACGGTCTCTATCGATGGAAGGGACCAATGGATTAAAAAGGTGGCCTACCCTACAAAAGGAGTCCTGAAGATTTACACAGCTGGTTAACGCTTTGACTCTAGGGCAAGATATACGGACCAGGAGTTAACATAACAGTGCCCCTGGGAAAACATGCCACGGTTTTTCAGGCGGAGGCCATGGCAATAGACTCATGTTCCAGAAGACTCATACAAATGAGGACAAAAGGATTAAAATACTTGATACTTTCTGATAGTCAGGCTGCACTAAAGGCACTTGATACCTGTTGGTTTGATTCGAAAGCAGTCTGTAAATATAATAATGCACTAGCAAAATATTTGTAATTTTGTTTAAAACTTTTATTGTATTTATAAAATATAAAACAGTCCGTGGTTTTAAGTAAAGTAGTCATCGGTCGAATGCATATTGGTAATGTTGAAGAGGTAGTATTTTTAAGGTACTGTTTGTACAAATTGATCATGGTCTAATAAACTCAACATTTGGAAAATAATTGGACATTTCTAGTGCAAATTTTTAACTGGCCGATTGGGATAAAGAGTGCTAACAGTGTGAGGGGGTTGATTGGGAGGGGGGGGGGATTGTGGTGAAAAAACTGAGAGCGATGATTCAAAATCTTCACGTTGGAAAAGTTTCAAATAGTCGCCTGTGATGTTTTGTAAGGACGAGGCACAAAGACGCGGGTGACCCATTTCGCAACTGTGAACTGGATAATAAAACCTCGCCCCTCCCCCTCCCATTTATCTCCTATCTCATCTCTCTCTCCTAGTTCTCCCCCCTTCCCCCCTCCCACCTCTCATCCGCTCCCACTCCTCACACAGTCTGCATGCTCCACGATTAATTCATTCCGCACAAATAAGTGGTTTGATTGTATTAAAAGTGAGCGAGAATCGCTGCCGCTTTTATTCGGTTCATATTATATGTATAGTAATCGCGAGAATACAGTGTATACAGTTTCAATTTTGTAATTCCAATTAATTTAATTTATATTCAAACTAAATCTCTACAATATATTCGTAGTCTACTAAGCATTTTTGTAAAGGTTCCTCTATTCGTATTCATATTTAAATATTATTTTTCGCGAAAGAGAGTGCAGCTGATGAATGGGTTTGGTATTTGCCCGAGATCGAGTGTGGCCAATGACTGGGTTTGGTATTTATCTGAGATTGGGTGTACTCCATAAATGGGTTTGGTATTTATCTGAGATTGGGTGTACTTGATAAAATGGGTTTGGTATTTGTCAATATTAGGTGTAGTCGATGAATGGGTTTGGTATTTGTCCGAGATTGGGTGTATCCGATGAATGGGTTTGGTATTTACCCGAGATTGGGTGTAGCCGATGAATGGGTTTGGTATTTACCCGAGATTGGGTGTAGCCGATGAATGGGTTTGGTATTTGTCCGAGATTGGGTGTATCCGATGAATGGGTTTGGTATTTTCACGAGATTGGGTGTAGCCGATGAATGAGTTTGGTATTTGTCCGAGATTGGGTGTACCCGATAAATGGGTTTGGTATTTACCCGAGATTGGGTGTAGCCGATGAATGAGTTTGGTATTTGTCCGAGATTGGGTGTATCCGATAAATGGGTTTGGTATTTACCCGAGATTGGGTGTAGCCGATGAATGGGTTTGGTATTTGTCCGAGATTGGGTGTACCCGATAAATGGGTTTGGTATTTACCCGAGATTGGGTGTAGCCGATGAATGGGTTTGGTATTTGTCCGAGATTGGGTGTATCCGATGAATGGGTTTGGTATTTGTCCGAGATTGGGTGTATTCGATGAATGGGTTTGGTATTTTCACGAGATTGGGTGTAGCCGATGAATGAGTTTGGTATTTGTCCGAGATTGGGTGTACCCGATAAATGGGTTTGGTATTTACCCGAGATTGGGTGTAGCCGATGAATGGGTTTGGTATTTATCTGAGATTGGGTGTACTCAATAAATGGGTTTGGTATTTATCTGAGATTGGGTGTACTTGATAAAATGGGTTTGGTATTTGTCCGAGATTGGGTGTATCCGATGAATGGGTTTGGTATTTACCCGAGATTGGACGTAGCCAATGAATGGGATTGGTATTTGCCCAAGATTATGTGTAGCCGATGAATGGGTTTGGTATTTGTCCGAGATTGGGTGTAGCCGATGAATGGGTTTGGTATTTGTCCGTGATTAGTTGTAGCTGTTAAATGGGAGTAGAGTGTAGATAATACACATTTAAAATTATGAATTCTTGAAGAGAGTGGACTAACGCATTTATAACTGGCAACAGCGACTGCAATTATACTAATGTGGTACATTAAGTTAACTGTAGGCTTTGCTCAACAATACATTGTAAAACGTGGAACCATTTGAGAATACGCACGTGTACGAAATGTCTAGACAAAGACAAATCATTGGTAAGAGATTATTTTAAACATAATCAAGTAAAATTAAGCGGTTTTTGTACTTTAAAAGGTATCCAAAAAAAGTGATACGATGAAAATACAAAACAAAACGTTACAGTTTAGAAAAACAGAGCAAGCTCATCGAATTATGCTGAAGACAAAAAGATTCATTTGAACAAAATTTGAAGTGTTGCTGGATTCATAATGTTTTATCAGTAGCCTATAATGTACTAATTCAAAATTAGGTTAGCTGAACTTTTTACAAATTTTCTTTTTTTTTAAATTTAAACAGTGATTTCTATGTATTACGTGGCTTGCTCTCATTTTATCAGTGTTGTTGATCTTGACCTTGACTGTGTAGTACGTGAGATGTACAATGTTGTTGCAGTGGTCGAGTCCATCATGCGGGGAGAAGACGTGGGCATCACACCGAGACGGTCACGGTCCAGCACGGCGCCCGCCCCACCGCCCCACACGCACACCAGCACGGTGAGTAGCCTAACTAAACATTAACGGGGTGGTGTGTCGATCTTTGTTAGTGTCAGCCATCCCAGTTCTGTTGCAGCACTAAACCGGACTTCGAAAGTGTTGGAGTTGTATTTGTTGTCATAATAATCGGGTTGTACAGATCAGCCTACGGCTCAAACCAAATTTTCTCTCAAAAACTTGATTTTCTCATAACTATTCTTTAATTGTTGGTAACTTAAACCTAATCCTAAATAACCCTACCCAACTTGACCCAACCCAAACCGACGTACCTGATGTTGATTCGGCACCAAATTTTTAAAGTTCAAATTATGGGCTTAGACGAAACGGTTCAGTTTTTAAATACTTTTTACTGGGCGGAATTACTATTTAAGGCGTTCGATAGTCGTTTAAGGTGTCATTTAAACGTGTAGTGCCCTTGACAAAATAAAAAACGACATTAAAACTAATATTTCAAGTACCTACTCGTGGAATGCTATTCATGGACCAAAGTTAAATTCTACCACTCCGTTTATGGTACATCACTACTGAAAAAGAACCCTTCAAAGTGGTTGTAAGAGAATATATACAACAGTCATAAGTGCTGAAAAGAACAATAAAATCAACTGCGAAAAACTTTCTAAAACAACTTATTACCAAATTCACAAACAACATCAAGCAAATAAATGTCTACAAAAGGAATTAATTATAGAACTTATTGAGTACATAAAGAATTTATTGCAGTTGCACAGTGCGGCTGAGTCACACGCAACACGATACTCCAGCTTTACACCGATATGAACGAGCTCACTGGCCACCATCACTGGAGCGAGCTGTACACAGTTTGTAGACACCGGGAGACGGATGCGTGGTTGCACATTGCGGCTGAGTCACACGCAACACGATACTCCAGCTTTACACCGATATGAACGAGCTCACTGGCCACCATCACTGGAGCGAGCTGTACACAGTTTGTAGACACCGGGAGACGGATGCGTGGTTGCACAGTGCGGCTGAGTCACACGCAACACGATACTCCAGCTTTACACCGATATGAACGAGCTCACTGGCCACCATCACTGGAGCGAGCTGTACACAGTTTGTAGACACCGGGAGACAGATGCGTGGTTGCACAGTGCGGCTGAGTCACACGCAACACGATACTCCAGCTTTACACCGATATGAACGAGCTCACTGGCCACCATCACTGGAGCGAGCTATACACAGTTTGTAGACACCGGGAGACGGATGCGTGGTTGCACAGTGCGGCTGAGTCACACGCAACACGATACTCCAGCTTTACACCGATATGAACGAGCTCACTGGCCACCATCACTGGAGCGAGCTGTACACAGTTTGTAGACACCGGGAGACGGATGCGTGGTTGCACAGTGCGGCTGAGTCACACGCAACACGATACTCCAGCTTTACACCGATATGAACGAGCTCACTGGCCACCATCACTGGAGCGAGCTGTACACAGTTTGTAGACACCGGGAGACGGATGCGTGGTTGCACAGTGCGGCTGAGTCACACGCAACACGATACTCCAGCTTTACACCGATATGAACGAGCTCACTGGCCACCATCACTGGAGCGAGCTGTACACAGTTTGTAGACACCGGGAGACGGATGCGTGGTTGCACAGTGCGGCTGAGTCACACGCAACACGATACTCCAGCTTTACACCGATATGAACGAGCTCACTGGCCACCATCACTGGAGCGAGCTGTACACAGTTTGTAGACACCGGGAGACGGATGCGTGGTTGCACAGTGCGGCTGAGTCACACGCAACACGATACTCCAGCTTTACACCGATATGAACGAGCTCACTGGCCACCATCACTGGAGCGAGCTGTACACAGTTTGTAGACACCGGGAGACGGATGCGTGGTTGCACAGTGCGGCTGAGTCACACGCAACACGATACTCCAGCTTTACACCGAAATGAACGAGCCCACTGGCCACCATCACAGGAGCGAGCTATACACAGTTTGTAGACACCGGGAGACGGATGCGTGGTTGCACAGTGCGGCTTAGTCACACGCAACACGATACTCCAGCTTTACACCGATATGAACGAGCTCACTGGCCACCATCACAGGAGCGAGCTATACACAGTTTGTAGACACCGGGAGACAGATGCGTGGTTGCACAGTGCGGCTGAGTCACACGCATCGCGTTATTCCTGTTTTACACCGATATGAACGAGCTCACTGGCCACCATCACAGGAGCGAGCTATACACAGTTTGTAGACACCGGGAGACGGATGTGTGGTTGCACAGTGCGGCTGAGTCACACGCAACACGATACTCCAGTTTTACACCGATATGAACGAGCTCACTGGCCACCATCACAGGAGCGAGCTATACACAGTTTGTAGACACCGGGAGACAGATGCGTGGTTGCACAGTGCGGCTGAGTCACACGCATCGCGTTATTCCTGTTTTACACCGATGCGGCGTGAACGCAGGCCATCTGGCCACCATCACTGGATGGAAAACAAACTTTGTTCTATTTCTCGGTTCTCTGCTTACGCTGTGTTAGCCTACAGTGTTTACTGCCTAATGGGAGGGATCCTGTTCGCAGCATTTCTCTCTCAGTTTTCTCCCCACACCTTCCTCACCTGATATAAGTTACTGCAGAACCAGTGGGCAGATTGCGTCTTCTGTTTCGTCGTTAAACAAATCCCTGTGTAACAGTATTGCTATTGTTCATTATTTTGTATTCTTGAAAGATTCCTAGTAACCAAAAAACTGCGTAGTAAAATATATATTACATATTAATCTGTTTATCACCTTATAGTGAGATTCAGGAAGCTACTTTACGATATTTGACACAAGATTGGACACTCTGTAGCATTTTCATGTCCCAGATGTCGATTAGTAATTGCATTGGCTGGATCATTGTCGCTCACAACTGTGATATACTCCAATCTTACTTTGGATTTTGGAAGCGTTCTGGACAAAAGGTGGGAGACATTCCAGCAGTGTCAAGTCCCAGTTGTCGATTGGTAGTTGCATTTGCTAAAACATTATCAACCACATTTGTGATTTCCTCACTTTATTTGGGAATTTTGGAAGCGTCCTGACGACAGCTGACAAGATGTGGGAGACATTCCAGCAGTGGCATGTCCCAGTTGTCGATTGGTAGTTGCATTTGCTGAAACATTATCAACCACATTAGTGATTTCCTCACCTTATTTGGGAATTTTGGAAGCGCCCTGACGACAGCTGACATGAGGTGGGAGACATTCCAGCAGTGTCAAGTCCCAGTTGTCGATTGGTAGTAGCATTGGCTGGAACATTATCTATCACATTTGTGATTTCCTCACCTTATTTGGGAATTTTGGAAGCGCCCTGACGACAGCTGACAAGAGGTGGGAGACATTCCAGCAGTGTCAAGTCCCAGTTGTCGATTGGTAGTAGCATTGGCTGGAACATTATCAATCACATTTGTGATTTCCTCACCTTATTTGGGAATTTTGGAAGCGCCCTGACGACAGCTGACAAGAGGTGGGAGACATTCCAGCAGTGTCAAGTCCCAGTTGTCGATTGGTAGTAGCATTGGCTGGAACATTATCAATCACATTTGTGATTTCCTCACCTTATTAGGGAATTTTGGAAGCGCCCTGACGACAGCTGACAAGAGGTGGGAGACATTCCAGCAGTGTCAAGTCCCAGTTGTCGATTGGTAGTTGCATTTGCTGAAACATTATCAACCACATTAGTGATTTCCTCACCTTATTTGGGAATTTTTGAAGCGCCCTGACGACAGCTGACAAGAGGTGGGAGACATTCCAGCAGTGTCATGTACCAGTTGTAACAGTTCATGTTTCGGTGTCTGGTGGTGGGACCAGTCCGGGATCCAGCCGGCAGTTTCCGTCCGGACCTGCTGGACCGGTCACCGACAGGACAGGTGCCGGGTGGGTGGCCGTAAGTCCTGGGAGTACGTAGTGGGACGTTTCGGGTATCCTCTAATATGGACGCCGAAGAATTAGAGGAATTAGAGTACGAAGTCGATGCTTTTGTAAGTTTACAACAATACATGTCCAAGATTTTTGCGGTATGTTGTTGTTATTCGTACAGTATAGACTTTGGTGATAACACGCACAGGTAGTTTTCGTGAAGGACGGAGGGTTTCATTTCTGCCGTAATATAATAGGAACGGACGTTTGGTCAAGGTCAAAGGCGAGTGAGTAGAGATCGTCTGGTATTCTCACTGTGCTGTTTCTGCCTTGTGTAGGACCAAATGCTCCACTTTATTACTCCATTTAATATAACCGACGTTATATACTTCTCCCCATCTAAATCCTTTGCAGTTATATAATTTTAATTATTTCTCAGTCGAACAGTGTAGCATAATAGTTAACAGCATTTATAAATGTTCGTGGAATATTGATTGTGTCAGTGGTTTATTTTGATCAAGTTTGCTACTACTACTTTATCAAACACATCAAGGACTACTTAAAAAAGTGTACAAGAAGAATTGGGAAACTGGCAATCCAGGAGTTATGTTCCATTTTATACAGAAACTAGCGGGCCCGGCGCGCTTTGCTGCGCATTTCAATAATTTTTTGCAAAAGTTGCCCGCGGCTTCGCACGCAATTTCCCGTTGAAAACAGTACACTATATTCACTTATTCTTTTTCTATCACATTCTAAACATTGCTGAGATAATTGATAGTCGTTCCATCGTGAGCCTCTTGGGCGTATTATGAAGGTATGTACCATATTCCTGCCTCTATCTAGCTGTTACCCACGGCTTCGCACGCAAATCTTAAGAACCGAAGTCCTTATATTACTTAGTAATTTTTTTTTTTTACTATAATAAATTTTAGATTAAATTAGTTATATCTCCGATGCCACGATTGAGCTTGCTTTGTTGTCTCGATCGAGAGAATATGTACACACGGAGTTTTGAGAACCATACTTCTGTCAAAAAAAACAACTAAGGTTGATTTTATAACATTCTTTATATTTGTAGCCAACGTAAGATAGTAATTATGATATCTGCATTACTCTTCTGATCAAGCATGAGCATGGTTTATATTAAATAAATATTGCAGTTAAAGGTGAATTTTTACGTCAAATTTGAATTGTATTATCTGGATAGTAAAGTCTATGTTTAACAGTGATTGCAAAAAACAGTTTAAACAAAATTTGTCGTTTCTCTTAAGCTTACTCTATGCTTTAAAACTATAAGTGTAATATATGTTTACAAAGAACAGCTGATTAAAAATTTGAAAAGACGTTAACATATGTTTGCTGCAATGCATTTCTTATGGGTATTTCTGTAACCAGTGGGGCGGAATCCTGAATCGGGAAAGGGATGGGCATAGCTTATAAACCTTCTCCGTGGAAAAATACATATACGTACAAATTTTCATCATGATCGGTCCAATAGTTCACGATTCCATAAAGGACAAACATACAAACATTCATTTTTATATATATAGATATAGATAACAAAAGTGTGTAGAAAAAATGTTGACGTGAACATAACTTTTTCCACGATGAATATGATAAATGATGATCTACTTGGAAGTCCAAAAGATAAAATTTTAGATGAAAATAAAAGTGGAATTTTCAAAATTTACTGTGAAGATTGTGATAAGATGTACATTGGCCAGACAAAAAGAACCATGAAAAAAGATACAAATACAGAAAAACTCAAAAGTCAGCTATTGCCAAACATGCATTAGAAACAAATCACACCTTTAAAAACTTCACATTATAAAAACATGTCCATAAACAAGAAGAACTCGACGTTCATGAAACTTTAAACATAAAAAAAACAAAGATACAATATTAAACTATGATTTTGGACCGATTCGAAATTCAGCCTTCCTTTATAAATAACAAAACTAAATTCTTTTTGATCCAAACTTTTTATACATGTATTAAAATTTATATTATTTTACTTTTAACTATACCGATGTTGTGATAAGTTTTATTCAGCTAATTAATTGTTTTAAATTGTAAAATATTTATACTATTTCAAATTGTTGATTCACACCTGACGATGACATCTAAGATGTCGAAAGTCCTCGTGTGAGAAAATTAAAATTATTTGACAATTAATTGTAAGTTTTCTTTTATAGAAAATAATAGAAAATAGTTTTTTTCCCATAGGAACAGCTCCTCCTTCAATATAAAACATTTCCTCATCCGTTGATTAGAAATGGGCATAATCGATAATTTGTGGACTTTTACTGTTGTAATCAGAATTAATTAATTAAATATTTTTCTATTCAAACGTTAGGTAAAATGTTAACAATAACTTACGTTCGTTCATGCTATAATTACCACAGGAAAGAGTGACTCGTTCAGGATAGTAACGAGGTCACCGCCCCACCGCCAGTACAATCCCGAGGATATGTGTTATCAGTGAGAGATAAGCGTACAGCTGGAGTTGAACGCCGCGCCGTGGCTACGCCAGAAGTTGCTAAATCGCAGGTGCAGACTTCGCCAGGAGTTGTCCTTGGAGGCCTGTAAGTAGTGGCGTAGGACTCGCATCTGTCTGTCTTTGGCCTCCATCGTGCAACATTTTTGTTTAGTCTGTTATAGTGCACTGCAATAGTAGGCCTAATATCATCATAATGTTATCCTAACTACGTGTTCAGTGGCAGGCGAGTGAATTATATCGTTTATTTAACACATAACGTAGCTATGGTAGGAAGGGTCGATTCAATTGAATCGATTTTGAGTTTAGCTCCAGTTCACCTTCCTTTTATTACAGCGTCTGGTGTCTGACGCTGTCTCAGACTTGACTCCGGGAATCTGGAGTCATGTTCGTCTCAAGTGATCCAAAGAATATCGACGACGAAGAAGATCAAAACGAAACATTTTCATCGTTTAGATATAGGTGAAGTGGTAGTCTCATTGTCTCATCAGGTACACAACTGAGTGTACTACGAGTTCATAAACATGATATCTAATCACCGTGGAGTATAAAATAAAGAAAAGAGTGTTGACGACGAAGAAGGTCATAACGAAACATTTACATCGTTTCGACATCAGAGACAATAACAGGAAAGTGAAATTGATCTACACTCAAAATTCAATTGAATCAACTCTTCCTACCGTAGCTACGTTATGTGATGTGAACTCATTTGCTTCACGGTGATTAGAGATCATGTCTATGACCTCGTAGTACTCAATTGTGTAAAGGAAACAGGATTTTTTTGGACATTTGCCATCGTTCAGTGATCCTTCCTGATGAGACAACGAGACAACCAATTCACCTATTCATCTTCTTCATCGTCAACATTGTTTTGGATCTCTTCAGACGAACATGACTCCAGATTACAGGAGTCAAGTCTTTGATTGCGTCAGATACCAGACGCTGCAATAAAAAAAGGACGCTGCAAACCCAAAATTCAATCGTTTATTTGTCGAGTATGGTTTAATACAAACTGCACAGCTTTCATTTTAAAGTTGGGTTTACAATCAAGAAATACACTATTACCATATACTCTAATAAACTTGTTAAATAAAGTTAACCATGCATAACAAAACTGGTGTCTACAATTTTCTTTTGCATCATTTGGCACATATAGGAGATCATATTGAGCAGTTCTAGTTAATCGAGATGTCTGTCTTTTTGGATAGTCATCTAAATACTTGTAGAACTAAATAGTAGTAGAACTAAACAGAGAACTAAATACTTGCAGTCCCTATAGTTCTCTTCTCATGTATGTAGATTTCTGCCCAATTAGTTTTTGGGAATATAAAACCGTATATGGCAACTACACTGACGTTCGAGTTTGTGGGAACATCGTTAAATCCCTCTTAATTGCTGCGTGTTGTTGTGGGAATAGATAAGATAAAACTTTATCTCGGGAGGTAAAGAGGTTTTTGCGCAAAGCGATAACAGAAAAGAGAAAGTCGGGACCGTAAATTAACGAGGATAATGTAGTTGGACTTTAACAATGCTTCAAAGGTGCAATTAGCCTGTAGATACTCATATTTGATTGAGTATTTAGTTCCTCCTCGAACTTAACGAGTATTGTGATTGAGAAGTGGAATATTGTTTAGGTAACTAAGTATGTTTTTGTATTAGACTGAATAAATGGAAATAACAACTAGCAAAAAATATTCCATCATCTGAGTAGTTTTTTTATCTACGAGGTTATAATATTTTTAAGAATAAAATTTGAAATAGAAATGTTATTTGATCCTTGCTTGCTAAAGAATTTAAATTAGAAACTTTTATTACAGCCATTAAATAGCCGTATATGTAGACCGCTATATAGATTCATTAATCGAGAACAGGTTTTTACAGAACATAGAAGATATTGGTTTGATAGGGTGGTGGTCATACAATTTTGCTATCAGTTTTGTAATGGTTGACATTGTTTTGCTGTTGTAAAGACAACAAAGTAGGTCTCCTTCATTCTACTTTGTACAATTTAAAATTAAAGACGCAAAAAAATATTATCAAACTTTATAAGTTAAATTTAATAAATTAAATAACTTATTTCCAGCAAATTACATTTTAAATAGTATTGGTCAAATATAACTTAAGATGCTTTCGACAAACGTATATCATTAAAATAGGTTTTAAATTTAAAACACTGCCTAATATTCCAACTACGGTTTAACGAATCTTGGTGAACTGCGTACAAGAACTCTGACTGGGCAATAAAGTTTTGGGAGGAGGAACTTAGTTCCCAGACAAACCCAATTCACCCCACTTAGCAAGCCAACCACTTTATCGTTGATATGGTCAATCACTGGTTGTCCACTTCTACTGTGCATAACGTCACTAGCCTAGCCTCACACATAGTAACAGATTGCATCATTGAAACAGTGTGAATCTTGGTGAACTGCGTACAAGAACTCTGACTGGATAATAAAGTTTTGAGAGGAGGAACAGAGTGCCCGGACAAACCCAATTCACCCCACTTAGCAAGCCAACCACTTTATCGTTGATATGGTCAATCACTAGTTGTCCACTTATACTGTGCATAAACGTCACTAGCCTAGCCTCACACATAGTAACAGATTACATCATTGTAACAGTGTGAATCTTGGTGAACTGTGTACAAGAACTCTGACTGGATAATAAAGTTTTGAGAGGAGGAACAGAGTGCCCGGACAAACCCAATTCACCCCACTTAGCAAGCCAACCACTTTATCGTTGATATGGTCAATCACTGGTTGTCCACTTCTACTGTGCATAAACGTCACTAGCCTAGCCTCACACATAGTAACAGATTGCATCAATGTAACAGTGTGAATCTTTGTGATCCGTGTACTGAGCTCTGACTCGATAATAAAGTTTTGAGAGGAGGAACAGAGTGCCCGGACAAAACCAATTCATCCCACTTAGCAAGCCAACCACTTTATCGTTGATATGGTCAATCACTGGTTGTCCACTTCTACTGTGCATAAACGTCACTAGCCTAGCCTCACACATAGTAACAGATTGCATCATTGTAACAGTGTGAATCTTTGTGAATCCGTGGACAATAACTCTGACTCGATAATAAAGTTTTGAGAGGAGGAACAGAGTGCCCGGACAAACCCAATTCACCCCACTTAGCGAGCTAACCACTTTATCGTTGATATGGTCAATCACTGGTTGTCCACTTCTACTGTGCATAAACGTCACTAGCCTAGCCTCACACATAGTAACAGATTGCATCATTGTAACAGTGTGAATCTTTGTGATCCGTGGACTGAGCTCTGACTCGATAATAAAGTTTTGAGAGGAGGAACAGAGTGCCCGGACAAAACCAATTCACCCCACTTAGCGAGCTAACCACTTTATCGTTGATATGGTCAATCACTGGTTGTCCACTTCTACTGTGCATAAACGTCACTAGCCTAGCCTCACACATAGTAACAGATTGCATCATTGTAACAGTGTGAATCTTTGTGATCCGTGTACTGAGCTCTGACTCGATAATAAAGTTTTGAGAGGAGGAACAGAGTGTCCGGACAAACCCAATTCACCCCACTTAGCAAGCCAACCACTTTATCGTTGATATGGTCAATCACTGGTTGTCCACTTCAACTGTGCATAAACGTCACTAGCCTAGCCTCACACATAGTAACAGATTGCATCATTGTAACAGTGTGAATCTTTGTGATCCGTGGACTGAGCTCTGACTCGATAATAAAGTTTTGAGAGGAGGAACAGAGTGCCCGGACAAAACCAATTCATCCCACTTAGCAAGCTATCCACTTTATCGTTGATATGGTCAATCACTGGTTGTCCACTTCTACTGTGCATAAACGTCACTAGCCTAGCCTCACACATAGTAACAGATTACATCATTGAAACAGTGTGAATCTTGGTGAACTGCGTACAAGAACTCTGACTGGATAATAAAGTTTTGAGAGGAGGAACAGAGTGCCCGGACAAAACCAATTCATCCCACTTAGCAAGCTAACCACTTTATCGTTGATATGGTCAATCACTGGTTGTCCACTTCAACTGTGCATAAACGTCACTAGCCTAGCCTCACACATAGTAACAGATTGCATCATTGTAACAGTGTGAATCTTGTTAGTTTGTTGTAAGTTTCGTGTTGTTGAATACTTTATGCTGGAAATTTGATACAGAGATTGAACACCTAGATCTGTCTTGTTTTCTGATGATCCAAATACTGGACTCCTATATCTTTCTTCTACTGTCTGATGATGCTGATATTGGACTCCTATACCTGTTTTCTGTTGCATGATGATCTAGAGAGTACATTCCTAAATCTGTCTTCTGCTTTCGGACGATGCAGCGATGCAGCGACTCGACTCCTAAATCTGTCATGTGCTCTCTAATGATGCAGCAACTGCACTCCTAGATCTGTCTTTTGCTTTTTAATGGTGCAGGGACTGCAGTATTAGATATGTCTTCTGCTTTCTAATGTTGCAGCGACTACACTTCTAGATCTGTCTTCTGTTGTTTGATAATACAGACTCTCGACTTCTAGCTGTCTCAATCGTAGTCATTCGGAAACGAAACTAGAAAAATCAAACTCATTGATCGGATCTAGTAGTCTGTGGTTTGAATCCCTCTTTTAACGTTCAGTAAAGTATATTGTCGGCCACATTACACGAATTGGACTAGTGTGAAAATTGTCTATTTTAACTTTATAATAATATTTTAATTTACAAATACGGACTGTTTATAGGTTTATACCTGAATTAGAACTAATTATTCATGTCAAAGATCAGGTTGGAAGTGATCATAATAAAAACGAAATCAAAATCAATTTACAATCCACTATTGGATACTTGAGTAAATGTAACTTAGCCTATATGCATTTTTATCAATTATTTGTCTCAATGATCAAACGTCAGGTTGGAATAATTTGATATCAAGTCATAAAATTGTACTACTGGGTAGGCTATGTGATTACATTTTTCTCTTGTACTCAAGAATTAAAAAGTTGGAACTAAATGCTTGTCATAAATTACACTACTAGGTCATTATAGAAAAAACAGTATCCTTGAAATCTGCTAGAGTCGTAGGTTTTATTCCATGTATGCATATTTTATTGAAACCAATCTAATGTACCGAATGGTGTATATTTTGTGTACCTATGGAATTTTAGATTACTTGACCTATATAATTGTAGAGAAACCGATCGTCGTACATTCATTGTACTCAATACGTTGTTGGATCGATAAAATACAAACACAACAGTAGTGTCTATTGAAAGTAAAAATAACGTTGGGTAATTTATTCATACACGCACTAATGCAAGTCACACAATTAAGAGACGACAATCACAGAAGTTGGAGAAGGGCAGATGGGAAGGTAAAGTGTATCGAGGAGAATACCACCGCCGCCATGATTGCGTTTTACCCGAGCGGCTCCGAAGGTAGCCGAACCCGTCCGAGCGCCACTCGTCGCTCTGCTCAGCAGAAGTGTTGAAATCTTCATGCGACTAGGTCTCGTTGGGCCCTCCCTTGGTTGTTTCCTCAAAGTGGTTTATAGATTCACCTGTCTGTCGACTCAGTGTTTATTTATAGCATATCCGACCCGCTCTATTGGATTTCTGACAACAGGTGAGTGGTGCAGTTATGTGTTACCTGTGGGCAAGTTTCTAATGTGACCTTGAGGACGGGTGCCTCTGAGGGAACGCCACCATTTCACCTTGGACCGAATCGCCTTTTTCTTCTAGTGTTGGATCGTCAATTAATTCCGCCACTAATAATTGGATTGTATCCGTGATGTTATTTTAGCTCAACTGAACATACGATGTTTAAAATATCCAGTCACCTACATTAATTTTATGGCGTTGGCATATTAGTTTACCTTGGATGTTCGAAATTCAAAAAAGATTTTTTGGACTGGTCGGGTTAATAATTTAACTTTCAAGGGTGATTCACATCAGACAAGCAATTTGATATCGGTTTGTGAAAGGTTATTTATGATAACCAAGAATTTCAATTTGCTCGTATCTATTCATTACTTTGAACTTAAAATAAGTTGTTACATCCATGAGCCTTGAAATTAAATCGCAGCATTATTCGTATTACATTTAAATGGTGTGTAATGTATGCTATATGACATGTCACGTTTTGTATTTTCTGTAATCTGCCTGTGTCAAGTCCAGTTACGAATTGGCGGAAGTGTTAAATCGATCGGCTGGACCATCCGAGAGGTGGATGGACCCCGAGGGGCGAAGCCCCCTGGACCCGGAGGTCACGGCAGACAGTAACGAGAGCGGAGAGGTTGTTTGGACTTTCCTATATCAAATGACAGCGCCGCGACGTAATGTTGTACTTGGTTTATGACAGTTTTAATGAGTTGGCCGGGCACAATTGTGCAGTGGGAGAGGGGAAGGGGGGGAGAGAACGCCCCACCCTTTGTGAGACCGCCAGGGGTGGGGTCTACTCATTCATTACGATTCTTTTATTATTCTTATTCTTCCTCCGCTCGCTCCAATTGACATTCGTGTTTTCTCTCACCTTATAGGTCGATCTGCTCAACAGCCTCCTGTATAAACTCAACTGTGGAATATTCAGTACAGTAGTAGGCTGTGTACACTGTCTCTGGGACGTTAGAGGTTATAATGTTCATTCACAATCATGAAAAATGGCACAAAATAGTGTTAACCACATATGTCATTTTATTTCCCCCTCTAGATGATTTGGCATAATTTCAATTAAAGTAGTGATTCAAATAATATAACTAATACTTACTGTACACTAACCTGTAAAGTCTGTAAATGTATTGACTTCAATAAAAGAGCTTCGGTCCTTAACGATCCCGAAAACAAGCAAATTAGTAGTTTTGCAACATTGAGTCTTTGTATTACTACTAAATTAGGAAGCGAAGCTACATACATTTTCCCTGAATCCGACGCTTTTTGAATTGCATAAGCAAAGTAAAAAGCTTGCTTTACTTTAGCTTGGGGGGGGGGGAGCAATTGCCCCCTCTTTTCTCCATATTTAACTCCGATTCATAAAGGAAATCTATTAAAAGTAGACATAGAATAGGAATAGATTTCGCCTTAAATCTACGCTGGGATAACTTGGAAGTCGACTTTTTTTAACTTTCAGTGTGAATTTGATCTAAGGTACATTTTAAAATGTAAATAATTTACAAACGTGAACTTAGTTGTCGACAAAAACGAAAAAAAGGTCTGGTTTTGGGGCTTTTCAACCAAACCGCAACTTTGAAAACTCATAACTCGAAATCTTGTGATCCGATTATGACCCAAATTTTATTTAAGATAGGTACAAGTGTGTGGTACAAAAAGCGGTAACTTTCAAACTCTGGTATCTGCACTTTTTGACCCTAGAGAAGCCCATTGCGGAAGTGGCCAGACTCTGACTACACAGCCCTCGCCGGAGAGAGGGTTTTGTCGCTCTCGCTCTACATATGATCTAGGCTTATTTCCAAGAACCCGAGCTTTTCGAGATACAAAGAAAAGAGCGTTCGTTTGATATTGTGTTAAATGTAAAACTTGGAAAATTGTTAGTTAGTATAGGGGATTGGGTCGATGCAACGAAATCTGACCCTTGTCCAAATAATTTGATACAGTTCGATTAGTTTATTGAGGTATAAAAGTAAACTTTATACAGCATAAGACGTTATTTAACCAGGCTAAATAAAGGCATAACAATTATTTCTGAAACATCATCGCCTTGCATCATTATTGCTTTGTTAATAAATCGCTAATACAGAGTGAGGCAGAATATCTGCGCGGTATGTATCTTAACTTTTTTCTCATTGCCTCCAATTCGATTTAGCAGAAATCAATCAAATTATTTTCAACCTTGTAAAATGTCCTAATTTTTTGTACCGACATATGTAATTATGTTTTTTTTCTGCTACCATTTTAGAAAAAAAATCTTCGAAATGAGTAGTAGAAATATTGGAACTACACAAAAAATTATCCTTTAAAAATATCTTTTATTTTGTGTACAATTATACATTGCTTTTTAAGAATTTGTAGTTTTAGGCATTTTGTGTTACCAAAGTTTGATCGTTTAAAATATTTGGAAATTTCAATGAAAAGGGCCCCCTACCTCAGGTTTACTTCTCAATAATAATAATAAGCTTGGAAAAACATTCTGTGCTGTTCTATATGTAATTAGGCCACCAAAGTGTGCAATCTTAAAGGCCTATATTAAAACGTTTTTTGCTACACCCTGTAAATATGGTTAGAGATAATTCACTTTTGTTTTCGCCAAACAATTTTTCATTGTAGCTAGGCCTTGGAAATTGATTTGTTACACATTCCTCGATGTTTACATTTGAACATTTCTCAATAAGCTCTCCTGCCCGCCAAATTGGACTCTTTTGGAGGACATTTTGTAAAGCTAAAAATAATTTCATTGGGTTCTATGTTAAAGTTAGGTAGTACAAAAGCAATACATATGCACAGGTATTCTGCCTTATCCTTTATATAATAAATTTGATCAACATTGAGTGTGGACAACACGACCTGGTGTTAAGGTTGAATTTGTAACAGTATAGCAAACTCTGACCGCTATATCGCATAAGCATCATCGTTTCCTGTGTTCTGCGATAAGCAGCCTGCTGGCCCATTCCACCTCATCTCCAGTACCGGGAATCAGTTATCTGTCCCATCTGTTATTTATCTCTCTATCCCTCGATCTTCCTGAACCCTAGATCTGGCAGTTTCTAAAGTAGCAGTGTACTATTTGATGTTTAGCATTTGTTCTCTTATAAATTCGTAAGAAATATCTTTATACTCAATTCATCAAGTGCTCGGTATCTTCATAAAGTTCTGAAATTTATTTGTGTACCAATAAATATACACTTGTCTTGTTTTATATATTAATTTTATCAGGTTGGACGTACAAATGTAACATTTGTAAACAAAAACTTCAAGTTTGGCAAAACAATGCGAAGTAGTAAAACTGGTTTTTAGAACTTTAAAAATAAAACACGAATAAGAACTTTGTGAATGGCCGTCAAGCGTAAGAAAAAAGGATGAATATAAAAAAAAATACTTGTCAATTGTTACGTAGTAATATTAATGTGTTTTAAAGAACTGTAATATTGTGTCTGTATCTGTAAATAATTGAAATAAAAATGTGCAGTGTTGAATAATATACAGTAACATTACGGAAATGTGAAGGAAACAGGATTTTCCGGACATTTGCCATCGTTCAGTGAAAAAAAACCATTAACACTACGTTTCAAGATCTGCAATCTGATCTCTTCTTCATGTAAGTAACTAACGTAACACATAATTACACACTAGGCAAAAATAAACAATTTTTTGTTTCACTGAACAATGGAAAAAAATCCTGTTTCCATCACAACTCTTCCATCGTCAAAAATTAACTTCAAACAAAGAATTGCGGAAATAGTGGTGAAATGTCATAATTTCTAGCCAATTCAAACTAAAATTTGTAGTAAGACAATACATAAGGATAAGTTACAATACATTACTCTAACAAGTTCTCTACCAATTAAAGTTTCGCAACCAGTAGAAAGTTTCAAAATAGTTTCAAAATCCACATTGACCTTCGGCGATTCACGCAGACGAGCAGACACAACTATCTTGATTAGATCATGTTCCACTAATCTATCCTAGGCGGCGAGTATCTTGTGTGCAATGTGTTGTATTGGCCGGAAGGACGGGTCTAGGAACCGGATGCGCTTGTGTAACCTTAGTAGATAGACCGCGTGCCCAAGCCACGTACCGGAGTTATCGGATCCCGACACAGGCGGTCGCCCCCCCTCCTCCTCCTCTCTTTCACGTTCCTTCGTCTCATGTACACGCCGTTTCATATCACATTATCTGTTTGCGTGGCGTGTAGTTGCCGTGTCATGCCATGCATTTGCATTTTTTTTATCAAGTGTTCGAGTTTAATAGTTTATATTTCAATATTAAAAATTTTCGACCTCCAAATGACGTAAAATTGGGAAACGTGTTAAAGTTGATTACATCCATACATATTTCTGTGTGCTGAACAATAAATGTAATATAGTATAAACGTGGCATGTCATTCACTAAATTACTCTTTGCAAAGGTCGAGTTAATGAGCTTGAAGTGAATAAAAAGCAGTACTTCCTTCGTCACGCTTCGATTTTGCAGCAATTACTTCGTTTCCGGTGAATAAAAATGAAAGTGCTACCAAAGGATAGTAGTATTACGTCATATTTCTCGGACCACCAGACTCATGTGAATAAAACACAACAACTACTGGCGTTCTGTAGTAACGGATTTTTTTTTTTTTTTTTTTTTTTTTTTTTTTTTTTTTTTTTTTTTTTTTTTTTTTGTGGGCCCTGGTACTAGCGTTCTATAGTAACTGTTTTATACTTGTAGGCCCTGATACTAACTAGCGTTCTGCAGTCACTGCTTCGTACTTATGGAGCCTGGCACTAGTCGACAAAAGTAGACTAATTACTACGATGTAGTAGATGGTAAGGAAGTAACAACTACCATTTGGTCCGAACGGCTTGTAGTAGTTGCTGTGGTTGTTTACTTCTTTTTACTCACTTCATCTATAGCCTATTTTAGATAGGTTATGTAAGGGCATCTCTTTACTGTCATAGACAGTGGTTAATGCCTTTAGGAGGATTACAATTCCGATCTCACCACTTCCGTGATGATGTTGACTCCTGTGGTACAATTCCGTAGTCGACAACTCCGGTGCACGTGACGTCAGTGTGAGGGATAGTCAGGCGGTTGGGTCGATATAGGCAGATGGCGTGTGCGTGTGCGTGTGTGCGTGCCACCTGCCTCTGCTAATGTGCCGGAAGGGCAGGGCCGGCCGTGGCGTTTTGTGGTGTGGGGGTTCACTGATAAACAACACCCCCCGCTCCCCCCTCCCCCACCGTCCACAGTAACCTCCTCCAACTCCCTCGGCTTTTTCCACCCTTCAAAAACAATTGGAATTTACGACACTTTTTACCACGAGGGAGAGGACGGTCTAGTTCCGTGTTTGCGCGGTATCCTGAGGCCGGGGAGGGGTGGCGGTGGATTCGTGTTTCACGGCCTCTCTAGTGTTTTGTTATCGGACTGATCAATTGGGGGGGGGGCGCACAAAACCACGGGCAAATTATCAAATTCTTCTTCTGATATCACATGTGGCGTGGTCTTATGAATATAATTTAATATTTTACAAGATTTATTTAGTATTAATACCATTGGAATGGTTGACAATTTCATTATATTTTAGGAAATCCAGAATTGGAAAGCCGGACATTTGCAACAGAGTTCAGTGGAATGATGGAGCTGTCTATGCAAATCGATGATCTTCAGTCTGACAATGATAAATTTACTAGGAAAGCAATAATAGATATTGAGGTTCCTTGGAGTGGTTGAGCGATTTCATTACTTTAGGAATTCCAGAGTTGGAGTGCCGAAAATCTGCAACAGAGTTCAGTGGAATGATGGAGCTGTCTGTGCAAATCGATGGTCACCAGTCTGACAATGAGAAATTGCTAGGAAGGCAAGAATAAATTTAGAAGTTACTGTGTAAAATCATCCAACAAAATGTAAAAATTAAGAGAAAAAAACAACAATGTTTAAATTTTATTAGGAACATGATTTGACAAATCGGTATAGTTCAGACTCACGAAGACGTAATTTGGCGTTTGTAACGGTCAATATAGAAGTTTGAAGATGCGAAAGAGAACGTTGGATAAACGCTAGTCTAGTTGAATCATCGGAATGTACGAAAGGTAATATTGATGACCTGGGCAAATTGGTAGGAAAAATAAACAAGCTTTGTAATAGCTATATATTATGGAAAAAAGACTAGCCTCCTTGGAAGTAAAATATACATGAAACACACCCAAATCAATTGATAATTTGTGCACATCTGCACTGCCCACCTCCTACTACCAGTAATAATGATAAAGTAAGAGAGACCAAAAGGAAGCCAGTAAATGTAAAGCTTCTTCCGAAAGGAGAGATACCTTCGAGAATTTCATCAGCAAAAATATCGGAGTTCTTGAATAATACATTGTCTTTGTTTATCCAAGACAATACAGCCATATCTCGAAATTCACAAATAAATAAAACCTTCTACATCAATTGCATGCCAGGACAAAATTCGTACTAAACTACATCCTTTTTTAGAAAAGGGGCATATATCTTTCTTTAATAGGTACAATATCATAAAGGGGGAGTGAACAGCTGATAAGTCTCATGAATGCGATAGTCTCATTGAATATTAAGCACCTAAGTACAGCCTTGACACCTTCACTGAGACACTAAATGTGTGCCGACTTTAGGAATTTGGTGCCCTCCAAGACATGCAAAGACCTTTTCCCTTGGCCTTGCAGACTCGTTCAACCATCTTGGATAAGGTGTGGTCCAGTTGTATAATCGTGATCAATGGAGATTTCAATGTTCCCTCTCGTAAACCATCCATTGAGAGAACTCGGCTTAATGAATTCCTGGCAGCCTATTGGTATCACCAAGGACTTCCCTTGGTCCACTGACATGTTGTGCATATCTTACGGACACAAGCACGAAATGAAGGTTCAGGTCGCTCACACTGGAAGTTTCTGGCCATACAGTGTTGTCTCTTGGAATCAAGGAGATAACGTTCATCACAACAATGTGGAAATCATGTCTGAGCTTGGACTTCTAGAATGTGACCTAGCGGATGAATCGTGAAAGTCCTGGCAATCCATGCAAAACATTCAATTCCATAAAAGGAAAATCTTTTATTCAGGGATCGGCTGCCAGAGGGTACAGTCCATGTAGCACATCTACAAAAAGCACGTCTAATTACACTGTGAGGATAAGGAAAAAGAAAGATGAACTGGGGAGATTTTACTACACATGAGGCGTCTAGGAAAGAAGACAGTCCAGGAAGCGATTCTACTCTGAGGATAAGAAAAATGAACTGGGGAGATTTTACTACTTGTGAGGCATTTATGGAAAGAAGACAAGACAGTCAAGGAAGAGATTTTACTAATTGTGAGGCATTTATGGAAAGAAAACAGTCTAGGAAGCGATTCTACTCTGAGGATAAGCAGAAAAAAAATTAATTGGAGACATTTTACTACTTCCGAGGCATTTAAGAAAATAAGCCAGTGTTACGTACAAATCGGAGTTCAGCCCTGTATGTAGAATAAGTAATAGTGAAAGGCAACTCAAAATCACACACATCACAATTACGATAATAATATAAGGCACTTTACATTACAACCTGAACCGCGTGAACCCCCAACCACCATTGTTGGATTAAGCTTGAAGACATATCCGTTCTAGGATGTCCTGGCCATTGGGAACCCTGAACGACGATTTATGACCTCATGGAGTTGTGTTACGGCTGAGCAATCAATGCGGGGTCTCGAAGTCAGCGGTTGGAACGGCACGAGGGAGGGGCGATGTAAATCAGACCCACCCACCCGGCAGCCGCACCTAGACATCAGACCTTTTATAGCCGAGTCCTACTCGCCGTGGGACCGGTCATGTGTTCGCAATCCTTTCTGCATCTCGGTCTTCGGGTCTCTGTTTACAGCAGGACGGTAGAAAGTGTTGGGATTTCAGGAATTTTAACTCGCCCCATTAAGTCTTTAATTCAGTATGTACGAAGTTGAATGGTATCAACAGATTATCTTGCTTGTCAGCGAGTTTAAATGCGATCACATCACACAAGAGAGCTCGCCACTCGTTCCCGGCCCGGCTCGAGTTCCTAGAAACAGACCAGTTTTCCCGGAATACCAATCAGCTTTCTCCGTCTGCCAGACCTCCGCCTCTGGTCGGACCGGTCCCCGCGCCGCTCCGCGGTTGCCCTCGCCCGCGCCGTATCGGGCTACATTTTGATCACCCGACCAACCAGATATTCCCGTTTCCACTTTATTTATTGGACCACCACGGAATGCCGGACTGGCCTTGAATACCGATGCGGCCGTGGCGGTGTCGCGGAAAAAACACGCAGTGGACTCCACAGTCTCGGAACTGTTCTTGCCGTCCGCTTCTTCTTGCCGGTTATCACTGCCCACGTCGTCCTGGACTTGTGGCACCATCAGTTCTTGGTACTTGACGTCGTGACGGAGCTCTCATAGACGCCGTACTCTTGACCTGCTCATATCTTCTACTTCTTGTTGCCAGTATCGCTGTCCACGTCGTCCTGAACTTGTGGCACCATCAGTTCTTGGTATTCGTTGTCGTGACAGCGCTCTCACAGACGCCGTACTCTTGACCTGGTCATATCTTCTACTTCTTGTTGCCAGCATCACTGTCCACGTCGTCCTGAACTTGTGGCACCATCAGTTCTTGGTATTCGTTGTCGTGACAGCGCTCTCACAGACGACGTACTCTTGACCTGGTCATATCTTCTACTTCTTGTTGCCAGCATCACTGTCCACGTCGTCCTGAACTTGTGGCACCATCAGTTCTTGGTATTCGTTGTCGTGACAGCGCTCTCACAGACGCCGTACTCTTGACCTGGTCATATCTTCTACTTCTTGTTGCCAGTATCGCTGTCCACGTCGTCCTGAACTTGTGGCACCATCAGTTCTTGGTATTCGTTGTCGTGACAGCGCTCTCACAGACGCCGTACTCTTGACCTGGTCATATCTTCCACTTCTTGTTGCAAGTATCGCTGTCCACATCGTCCTGAACTGCATCATTATCAATCAGTTCACGGTACTGGATCTCTGGGAGCCCTTACATAGCCCTAACCTCAAACTAGTCCAGTCTTCTACTTCATGCTTTATATCACACCTTCCATAACATGGTTGCTTCAAATCATTCGGAGTTTATATGTATAGTATAAGTGGTATGTAACGTTTCAATTATCACTGATTGTGCACTGGTGTTAGTGTTCGTTCAATGCCACTTCGGGACCGGCCTCGGAAAACACGCTTCGCCACACAAAATAACGGCAGTATTAAACCTCAATAAAACGAATCTCTTTATTAAGAATACCTCCTATCGAGGTTGGACTGTATTGCCTTTGTTTGCACTCGTAAAGAAGATTTGTGTGAAGAACCGGAATAAATTCCTCTCACCGTTGTTTATTGCTCAGTGTAAACAATTTTTTGAACACGGGGCCAAAGAGATGATCTCCGCTATAAATAACGGTGTGTTTGGAACGCTCAGCCCTGATTGCCACGAGAATAGGGAATGCATGTCATTGTTTTCTAGGGACTTGCCAAATGGCTTGGCGAGGTCGTTTAAATTCGAGCAGACCGGCGCAAAAATACATTACTACATACTCACTGGCAGACAGTCAAACGGCTCCCGGCTAAATGTGTGGTGAGAAGTAGTGTGTACTGTTGTGAACCCTTCGCTTGCTGGCCGGTCGAGGGTTCGAATATCGCTGTGACCCTTGTTTATCTAGGAGTAGAATGAAACTTATGAACAACAGTGTCGCAATGTTTTCTGTCAGAACTTCTAAGGACCCCAAAGCAAGCTTCAAAAATGATCATTTGATACTCCATCCAAAGAATATATTTTTATAATATACATTTTATGTGCCGGGGACTATTTTTATCTGAAAAGGTTACTGGAATCAATTTACATACACTATCTGGAATTAAAATCTTTCCTTTCGGAGTGACAACGATTGTGATTGTCCATGTATCGGCTTATCTGTGTCAAAATAATTAGATCAGTATCATCAAAAGTCGGTTCAAAAGTGCATTGCGACACTTTTTAGTGTCTCATTCATGTTTTCATGTTATACAGTTGGTGAATTCATGGACCATCTCAGCAGCTTCAATGTGCAATAGTACAGGAGCGTTGACATCCAAAGTTTTGTTTTATTATATATTAAGTTTACTGCTTGACAACTTTTATTGTTAACTATAAAAACTATATTGTTTACAATATTTTAAAAATTAAATCGTTAGTATAAGACATTTTAATGATTGTAAAATTATTATTATGTGACGCATGCTATGCAATGTTAAAATTGTTTCTGGCAATAAAGGTATATTGTATTGTATCATTTTCTGGATGTGCACTGTGTCAATGCACGGAACATTACGATAGACACTTAACCCTTATGTTTACTTAACACATTTCAAACACTGATTTCTTGTAAAGTAGTCACGATTTATATTTGAGGTAAAGTGTGAGAAATCTTATTTTATTTATATTATTACACCAATGTACCATAACAGGCAGAACACAAATTGAATCTACTAAGATGGCAAATATTTGGGTCCAAAAATCAATATAGTTCTTTATTTATTATTATTATACCAAGAAGAAACTATGTACCAAGTCAATAGGACCTTTCTTATGCGAGCTTTCCTTTAACCTTTTGACCTTAAATGCATAACGTGGTCTTTGGACCAAGAGGAACCTTACCAAGTCTATAGAACTGTTCTATCCGGAACTATAGAACAGACGTGCAGAAGTACGAACTGCCCTTTGACCTTTGACCTTAAATCCATAACGAGCTCCTTTTACCAAGAGGAAACTATGTACCAAGTCTGTAGAACTGTTCTATCCGGAACTGTTGCACAGACGTGCAGACGTACGAACTGCCCTTTGACCTTTGACCTTAAATCCATAACGAGCTCCTTTTACCAAGAGAAAACTATGTACCAAGTCTGTAGGACTTTTCTATCCGGAACTGTTGCACAGACGTGCAGACGTACGAACTGCCCTTTGACCTTTGACCTTAAATCCATAACGAGCTCCTTTTTACCAAGAGGAAACTATGTACCAAGTCTGTAGGACTTTTCTATCTGGAACTGTTGCACAGACGTGCAGACGTACGAACTGCCCTTTGACCTTTGACCTTAAATCCATAACGAGCTCCTTGTACCAAGAGGAACCTATGTACCAAGTCTGTAGAATTGTTCTATCCGGAACTGTTGCACAGACGTGCAGACGTACGAACTGACCTTTGACCTTTGACCTTAAATCCATAACGAGCTCCTTTTACCAAGAGGAAACTATGTACCAAGTCTGTAGGACTTTTCTATCTGGAACTGTTGCACAGACGTGCAGACGTACGAACTGCCCTTTGACCTTTGACCTTAAATCCATAACGAGCTCCTTGTACCAAGAGGAACCTATGTACCAAGTCTGTAGAACTGTTCTATCCGGAACTGTTGCACAGACGTGCAGACGTACGAACTGCCCTTTGACCTTTGACCTTAAATCCATAACGAGCTCCTTTTACCAAGAGAAAACTATGTACCAAGTCTGTAGGACTTTTCTATCCGGAACTGTTGCACAGACGTGCAGACGTACGAACTGCCCTTTGACCTTTGACCTTAAATCCATAACGAGCTCCTTGTACCAAGAGGAACCTATGTACCAAGTCTATAGAACTGTTCTATCCGGAACTGTTGCACAGACGTGCAGACGTACGAACTGCCCTTTGACCTTTGACCTTAAATCCATAACGAGCTCCTTTTACCAAGAGGAAACTATGTACCAAGTCTGTAGGACTTTTCTATCCAAAGCTATCGCACAGAAGTGTATTTTATTACATATGTAATCTTCATAACAAAACCACTAACATTGGTATACGTGGGATATCTAACTTTTATACAGCACAAATAACGTAAAAAATGAAAAAGAATCAGTTTAACGAATTTCTGCTGCATCAGATGCCGATGCCACTCTTATGGAGAAGAGCTCGGCCTGCATTGTCGCGCCTTCTCCATCGACAGAGCAGAGCTGACGAGGGGTTAGGTTGTTTACCTCTATTCTGGTTTGCGGTTGTACCTTGTATCACGTTGCTGGTCACGTGGCGCCGACCAGAGAGCACGTGTCTGTCACATTCTTCTATATTATTCATCGAGTTTGTGTGAGAACATCGAGTCGGGGTTGAGTAATCAGAATCTCCCGGGAGATCACCATTGTCCCTTGTAAACCACTCGTATCGTTCTTAACCAAGTGAAGGAATCTATGTATTTTCGTTGTATATTCTGTCTAGTCCTAGATTCTGAGTAACTTCTGGCAAGTTGTCAAGCGTATATAGACAGGTTTATTATATGTAAATGTGCATTTTGGGTATGTGCGCTCAACTGGCTTAAGTATATTCATAAATTTGTGAATTTATCACATTTTGGCTAGTCAAGACACTGAGTTCCAATGCTGCAAACCATTCGAATTCATTTTTCAATTGACTCAACTTTACTTAAATCTGGATTCTCCTAAAATGTTCCAGTAGTACTCAATTGTGCACCTGATGAGACAATGAGAATGCAATTTACCTGAATTACACGGTGCCTCTGATGTTGAAACGATGTAAATTTTTGAGCTTCTTCGTTTTCGACTATGTTTATCTCCTCCGACGAACATGGCTCCAGATTCCAGGAGTCAAGTCTGTAGCAGCACCAGATTCTGGATGCTTCACTAAGAGGAAGGTGAACTGGAGCTAAACTCGGAATCAATTTTGAATCAACCATTCCACCATGGCTGGGGACATTGTACGGACCCGACCTAACGAAATCTATACGTTAGGCTGATCTGTCAGAATTTCCGATTCTAAGTAGTTCAACGTCACACTACAGTTACTAGGTGGTATCATCAGTTGCATCTTAGCCTATAGTACGCTTAAAATGTGACAAAGAAAATATCAAGACGAGTAAAGCACCACTCAGCATGTACGTTGATAACACTTAACAGCTTAGATAATAGGCTATTTAGTAAGCGTACAGTGTAAAATGTGTATTGTTGTCACCTCATTATCCGCGGGTGAGCACACAAATGATCACATGTGACCGTTTATATGCATGACCCACTTACAAGCAGGTAATCACACAAATAATCGATAAGTGGGTGATACCATCTCCTCGCCGCGATAGCCGTGATCATAACATGGTCATGGCACCACTTAAAAGGTTCGGTGTCAGTCAGTTATCAGAAAGTGAGTAAACAAATGATCGATAAGTGGGCCGCCGCGATATCCCGTGATCACGTCAAGATGGGCATTGCACCACTTAAAAGGTTAGGTCAGTTATCAGAAAGTGAGCAAACAAATAATCGATAAGTGAGTGATACCACCTCATCTCCATGATCACGTCAAGATGGGTATTACATTACTTAAAGGTTGGGGTATAAGAAAGTGAGTAAATAAATTATCGATAAGACGGTGTAATTATTATCTCCTCGCCATGGGTCGTGATCTTGGCAAGATGTGAATTACACAATCCAAAAGCTATGAGTCATGTAATTGCCAGCCAGTGGACGTTTATTTGCATGACTCGGTTGTCAGCAGGTGAGCACACAAATGATCGATAGACAAGTGGCGCTATCTGCTTCCCGGCCCGGCCCGTGACCCTGCCAAGGATGCCACGTCATGTTTACACGGTCCCCCCTAATCTTTATGGCGCAGATTGTACCTCATAATGGCGCTTTTGTGTTCTCTCTCTCCTCCTTGTCATGGCCAAGAGGTGTATTTTTCAACAATTGGTTGTATATTACCAGACGTGACTTATGGTTTATCTGAAAAAGTTTTTTCATTACGCATATTTCATGCTTTTGGTCCTGAAATGGCAGAATGTATGAAGGAAATATGTCAAAAGTTGACTGTGTACGTTTTTCATATCGACATCCGGTCTAACCAGTTGGAATAACCTTCGAGGAAACTAATCAAACTTCTGTCTGGTTTTACGGCTGGATTAGATTTGTAACTGATCTAAAGTATTTCAACATAACAGATTTCAATCCTTAACAACAAATTGGCGGAGATCTGAAAGTAAGTAAGTAGTAAGTCCGTTAATGGTAAAAATAATATGGCTGGGACTCATAATGCCTTTGGCAATTTATTGAACTCTCTACGGTTTAGCCATAAAATGATGTCAGTGTTCAAACTTCACCTAGTTTTCAGGACTATTATTTCAGTCCGGATGGTGGTCATACTCAACCTGGTGGTGGTATTTACGTATCAACTTCAGGCTTGAAATTTCCATTCAAAGATTAGGCAAATGTCAGAGGTATGCCAACATTGTTAAATGATTCATTGTAATCCATTTCAATTGCAGAGTGGTGTTTTACAATGTGTTGGAAGTGAACATTATCTATTTAGTTCTCGGAGTGCTTCTGAGAAACGATTCATCTTCATAGCGTTAACAAGGTTGAGTCACTTACTATGCGCTGGACATTAAATAGACAATTATACAGCAGTGACCTAACGAGGCAACTCGCCCACCACGATTCGAGCAATCCAGAGCTCTGAGAGGATAGTGACAGGGTCAAGGACCCGGCTCCAGCTCTGGCTGTGCTTGCCGCTGATGAGAGCACAAGTGACTACCGAGAACGAGGAGTATACAGGATCCACCTGCGGCCAGTACCCAGGCCTCACACAAATAGTCGAGAGGATAGTGACAGGGTCAAGGACCCGCCTGCAGCTCTGGCTGTGCTTGCCGCTGATGAGAGCACAAGTGACTACCGAGAACGAGGAGTATACAGGATCCACCTGCGGCCAGTACCCAGGCCTCACACAAATAGTCGAGAGGATAGTGACAGGGTCAAGGACCCGCCTCCAGCTCTGGCTGTGCTTGCCGCTGATGAGAGCACAAGTGACTACCGAGAACGAGGAGTATACAGGATCCACCTGCGGCCAGTACCCAGGCCTCACACAAATAGTCGAGAGGATAGTGACAGGGTCAAGGACCCGCCTCCAGCTGTGGCTGTGCTTGCCGCTGATGAGGGCACAAGTGACTACCGAGAACGAGGAGTATACAGGATCCACCTGCGGCCAGTACCCAGGCCTCACACAAATAGTCGAGAGGATAGTGACAGGGTCAAGGACCCGGCCTCCAGCTCTGGCTGTGCTTGCCGCTGATGAGGGCACAAG
This sequence comes from Homalodisca vitripennis, assembly GCF_021130785.1. Lineage (NCBI taxonomy): Eukaryota > Metazoa > Arthropoda > Insecta > Hemiptera > Cicadellidae > Homalodisca > Homalodisca vitripennis. The sequence goes on from NC_060207.1 coordinate 228,785,305, forward strand.
TGACTACCGAGAACGAGGAGTATACAGGATCCACCTGCGGCCAGTACCCAGGCCTCACACAAATAGTCGAGAGGATAGTGACAGGGTCAAGGACCCGGCTCCAGCTCTGGCTGTGCTTGCCGCTGATGAGGGCACAAGTGACTACCGAGAACGAGGAGTATACAGGATCCACCTGCGGCCAGTACCCAGGCCTCACACAAATAGTCGAGAGGATAGTGACAGGGTCAAGGACCCGCCTCCAGCTGTGGCTGTGCTTACCGCTGATGAGGGCACAACGTGACTACCGAGAACGAGGAGTATACAGGATCCACCTGCGGCCAGTACCCAGGCCTCACACAAATAGTCGAGAGGATAGTGACAGGGTCAAGGACCCGCCTCCAGCTGTGGCTGTGCTTACCGCTGATGAGGGCACACGTGACTACCGAGAACGAGGAGTATACAGGATCCACCTGCGGCCAGTACCCAGGCCTCACACAAATAGTCCAGAGGATAGTGACAGGGTCAAGGACCCGCCTTCAGCTGTGGCTGTGCTTACCGCTGATGAGGGCACAAGTGACTACCGAGAACGAGGAGTATACAGGATCCACCTGCGGCCAGTACCCAGGCCTCACACAAATAGTCGAGAGGATAGTGACAGGGTCAAGGACCCGCCTGCAGCTCTGGCTGTGCTTGCCGCTGATGAGCCGCCCAGTCCATTATGGTAATGGTGTGCGGTCGGCGCCCACACATTCAAGGTCGCAAGTCTTATACTGCAAGTTTATGTGGTGTAGACTGAATTATATAAGTACGCTGTTGATTCTGCTTATGGTGTCCTTCGCAACCGCCTTTATAAAACAATGGGTAATCCATTGCCTATATTTCAGTACACTACTGGAAGCACATTTTATCACTAATGTAATAAAATGTGCAAGGAACTGTTAATAAATGTGAGAAATGAAATCGTAATTGTGTTTCAACAATGTACGACTCATTTTGTATCTCGTCGGTTTGCCATTTTGTTAAACGAAGGAAAAAAGTACAATACCCAATGTCAGTAACTATTATATTTTTACATTTGTAATTTTATGTAAAATCTATCATTTATTTGTTTGATGAATACAATTTATGTCTTTATATACACGTACACGATGTAATTTAATACAGTAATCTGGACTTGTATAATTAACCTTTTAAGTCATTTGTTACTACTACACATCTGAAATATTATACATGAATTAAAAATTTGTTTCAATTTAAGAGATTATGTCTCGTAAAACCATAGTCTATCTGTTATAGCCCAGAATCCAAGAACCAAATTTGCACACAACCTCGGTTAACTGTAACCAATAGGGGAAGTTTTTTTTAATAAAGAAGTCACTCGCCAGTCATGCTACTTTTGGCGTTGCTTTTAGTCGAAATTGGACAGTGGAGATTGAATGATCCCATCGGTATGCGATTTTAGTCTAAAAATAAAATAAATTAAAGTAATCTTCAAATAATTTGAGTTTCATTAAAGGCGTGATTCAATTAATATAACATGTCACATTTTATGCCGTATTAAGATCCATTTTCATTTGTTTCTCACAATGATGACATGGGCTATTTCATTATGCAGAAGCCGACAGCGATAAATTCTGGATTTCAGTTATTAAAATTATAGTTAATTAAAAATTATATACTTTGGTTCAAATTAGGTAATAATTGTAGTGTGGTTTCGAACCGTGGGGAGTATAGCACATTATTCTCTAGTGTTTTATAACATTCAAATCAATAGCAGAATATTTTTGGAATAATTTGTATATCATAATAGACTATTTTTCGTATGTTAATATGTAAGGCTCAAATTGAATAATCACATTATCAGACTTTGTAAAGCATTGAAAGTAGTTTACCTATGTGTAGTAGGCCTAATGTAGAACCTTCTATGTGACACAGCCTTTATTATTATTATTATTATTATTATTTTTGTTTTTTTGCAAAGTTATGGGAGATGTGTTATTATAAATAGAAATAGCACACGCTTTAAATCTGCTCATTTAAGTTCAGTCGTTTTGAGTACCTATATATATTGTATACAGTAAAATAAAAATTGAACCTTTTTTTAGTGATGAAATATAAATAGTTTTGATTCGTGTTAGTTGTATATTTAAAGTAAATCATGTCTCATAGTTCTAACATTTAAAGTATAACGTCGTAAATGCTATGAAGGTTAAAACAAAGATGCCTCCGATACAGCCGGTACTCCTTTCTCTCAGCTCAGGAAACGGTCGCTATACTCAGCGGCTTGCATTTCTCTTGTAAAATTCTTCATTTAATATGATCAACAATGGAACGGTGCACACTATTGCTACATGACATGCTACTAATTGTATTAAATAGAAACAGAAAGCGCCTGACGAGCTGTGCTACAGGTGGGTTCTGTCGCCTAGTGTTGCGGCGATCATCGGCGACTACCGGCGACCGGTCGCCGCGACTGTCGCCGCCACCTTGTAATACGAGAAATGTAATGAACGCACCCATAAATCTGCCAGAACGACAGGATTGTACCTTGTACGATACATGTCTACCGACGCTCGAATAGGGGGAAGTATACCCGCATGGCAGCTGTAGCTGTACACCGGTCTGGTGAGACAAGACGAAGACGACCGTTCGGTTTTTTACTTAAACGAAGCGTTTTTCAAGAGGAAAGTATCGGTCAATACATTTTTAATCACAACTTATGTAATAGCAGACCTTTTAATATGATTCTTCTTTGTTTTGAAATCGTGTTAAATTAACGTAAGCTATATGGCTACGTGTTGTATACTTAATAGTAATTATGTTCAATGTATTTACAATTCGCCAACATGCTCTTTATTTATTTGGGTTTTTATGGATGTAATAATACGAGTTTCTGTCACGTCTGGATTGCTGAGAAATTGAACTCAGTCCTAAAAGGACCTTAGCGCCGCTTCCGGTGTGACAGGATATTCTGGATTGGTAAAGTTGGGTGGTCTGGGTCGTCTTCTTTCGACAGCCATGACTAAGGAATGTCTCCTTGGAAGAAGTGGAAAGCAGCAATGTACCAGCCTTACCAGTCTAAGCAGCCAGGGAACGGCACACCCTTACGTCCAAGCTAACCCCACCAACTCCATCAGTCATCCATCCCCCGCAGTAGACCTATCGGACTATCCTTGCACCCATATATCTCGATATTTGCGGTTAGTGATGTGCCGCTCCTGGACGACCATAAGGTTGTGCACATTGGCTTTTGCTGTATCCAGTGTAGGTTCAACTGAAAGGTAAAGTGAACCCTCGTGGGGCGTCCTGAACGTTTGGGTCACCGAACAGAAGAACTGTGTGAGATATCGCATTACTCTAAGAACATCTGACAGGCATTTAACCATCGACTCGGTGTGAAGAAGCACGCCAAGGTCACCGACAAATGATGGAGTGTTCTGGATGGAGGGAGAGGGCCCCGGTGGGGTCGAGGTCCCCCCGCCTTTGTTTCGCGATGTGTCGAGTCTATCCGAGTATATAATTAATGGCGGGAATGCGATTAGGAAGCGGGAACAAAAGGGTGGATGGGCGACATCTGATGTGGGGCGGACCGGTTGTGTAATGGCGGGCAGGTGGTGTGGGGGAACAGGTTATGGTAAGTGGCGAGACCGCTCACGCGCGACGGACGCGGCAGACAACCGGTTGACCTCAATACCGCCGCGGCCGGCTCATCTCGCCTGGTAATCGGTGTGATCGGTGATCGCCGAGTAGAGTCGGCGTGGGCGGACATACTTACAGACTATGATACTTACACTGGACACCTCGCAGAAGTAGAAGGAATGAAATAAAATTATGGCTTTAGTCACGTCCAGTAAGTGGACGGGTCAGTATCAGCAGATATTTTTCATAGTTTTGTCTGTTGCAGTCGCGCGGCCAGAGACAGCTGCCGGTGGCTGTAGTCACCTCCAGTAAGTGGACGGATCAGTATCAGCAGATATCTGTCATAGTTTTGTCTGTTGCAGTCGCGCGGCCAGAGACAGCTGCCGGTGGCTGTAGTCACCTCCAGTAAGTGGACGGGTCAGTATCAGCAGATATTTGTCATAGTTTTGTCTGTTGCAGTCGCGCGGCCAGAGACAGCTGCCGGTGGCTGTAGTCACCTCCAGTAAGTGGACGGATCAGTATCAGCAGATATCTGTCATAGTTTTGTCTGTTGCAGTCGCGCGGCCAGAGACAGCTGCCGGTGGCTGTAGTCACCTCCAGTAAGTGGACGGATCAGTATCAGCAGATATCTGTCATAGTTTTGTCTGTTGCAGTCGCGCGGCCAGAGACAGCTGCCGGTGGCTGTAGTCACCTCCAGTAAACAGATAGAGACTCCTGCTGCGTGTCCTTCCAGGAAACATCTCCGCAGGGAGGCGGCTCCCCGACCTCCTGAAAGTGTCAAAGGTAAGTCCACACATTCCAGCCACCTACATGGGGGTTTTCTTTTGGGTTTTGAAATTATGTTCGCTATATTCCCCTTAGTACCTTAATTCAATCGTATGGAACTGCTCATTTATATCTATTATTAAAAAATGTGATGTAAATTAGGAAGCTCTTAAACGGCGTGGAATGCTCAGGATTTATCGTCAGTTATTACTTATTGAGTAATGACGATTTGTCAGTGTGGTTTCTCTAAACTAAACTCTGTCGTCTGCCCTTCTTGAAAAGTTGTGGTCAATATGTAACCCATTTAAGTCCTTTAAGATGTGACCCAGTACTGTTTTCGCTGTTTAGCCAGTTTAGCAGAGATTTGACTGATCGTGTTCAGCTATCCCGAATGCCACCGTGATATGCGAGTAATATTTACTCTTCAGTGTGATTCCAATTGTATTAACATAACTTTAGACGTGGGTTTTCATTGTTAACGCGACACGTGACCACGGTAGGCTACCTACGTTTGTAGTTCACTTTCACAAACTGACCTTTCTCCGCTGAAACCCGTATTTGGCCAGAACCCGAGATGGAAGGCCGGTGAGAGAGCGTTTAATTCAGGAAACCTGTTTTGGCGAGGGTACAAAGGCCGGCTCGTTTTTCAGCTAATAAATGCCCGTGAGGTTGGACGAGCGGGGGGGGGGAGGGTTGGCGGCGGGAGAGGTCCCGTCCGAGCGAAGACGAGGGGAGGAATAAAAAATATGGGTCATTGACGTCGTGGAGGGCGGGGTGACGCGCAGTTGGCGGCTAGCTGTCACGAGTCCGGGGTTTAACTGTCGTGTCATAACACAGCCGGCTAGCTGCACTACAAACAGATCGGCCGAGTCACGGGCAGAGCTCAAGACAAGTACAAGTGCAACGGTGGTGAAGACGAGGTTGAAACACAACAGTAGTAGCGTTGCCTATAATACACATCGAGCAATAATTAAATAGTACAGACTAAAGTCGCTCTGTGGTGTTGGTCTGTTTGTGCATCGATATTTTCTAAACTACTGAACGGATTTCGATACGGTTTTCACTGTCGGCTTCTTTACGAACTAGGGCAGGTTCCTAGGTATGATACATACATATACTTATCATAGAAATTATAGAAAAGTTTGTGTAATTCGAAAATTGGTATTTTTGAGCACTTGCGTTGTTGATACTGAGTAAATCGTTCGATTTGTAACTAGGGAATTATACATTTCAAAATCTTCAAAAAATTGCGCTGTGGCATATTGTAAATAACAAAAAGTTACCATCTAACTTTTACTGTAAACATAAATACAGTCTGTTATAAAATCCATCTTAGTTGTGTTTCGAAAGAAGGCATTACTTCCTGTGTACATATGTTTATTTTCTTGATCGGAAAACAAGGCGAAATCAACCATGAAACAATAAAAGCAATGACCAGAATGAATTATAAGGGCCATAAATATACACTTTTTGACAGATTTTCTTGATCGCGGCACAAGGCAAACTCAACATTGGCGACGGAAATATAATTCACTGGAACTAGAAGCGGGCGAAGCCGCGGGTAACTGCTAGTCAGTTGTAGTCTTGTGACTGTGAAGCTCTGAAAAATAATATTTTCTAGTAACAATTAATTGATATATGCAATACATTCTTCAACTTTATGTAGGCTATACTTCTGAGTGTAGTTAATTGTTGGTGATATCACTTCGTAAGGCTATATAACGTGTTCATAATTAATTAAAACATCAAATAAGATTAAAACAAAATATCAAATAAGATTAGATCCATTCAAGTAATCCAAACACATAAAAAAGAATATTTGAACAATCATTTTGTATATCGTAACGTCTCAGAATTGCTACGCTTTATATCCAGAAGACCCATCACAGGACTGTGGCCCCTGAAGTAATGCGACCTTTCCTGACCCCTGCGCTGTTGCTGTCCTTTGCGCGCGCGCACACACGCACGCACAGCTCTACTACCTTGCACTGTAACCAGTGTTATTCATTTTATTGTATATTTTATTTTACGTCACACGATAATAAAAGGAAATACATCCAAAAACTATACCATGTTTCGTGGTTCTAAATCTTGGAATAGTTTGAAATTCATACCGTGTCGTTAGCTTGAAATATCTTAAATTTTGTTATTCCAGTAAAAAATTTAATTTTTAATTTTCAGATACTGTAGCTTTTGATCAATTGTATCAATCATGAACAACTAATTTATTTGCTTAATATCCGAATTCATATTTTTAATTTAAACTTGGTAACTATTTAAAGTTAAACATTATTTTTTAAATATGTATATTAGTCAAAGGAAACATTTTGTCGGCCATGTTAGGATGCCCGTCCAGTCCGGTATCCTCTCCTCTCTGCCGTGTTTCACGAACTATAAATTGTGTGTGTCAACCGAGGGAAACCTTTTGTCAGCCTCATGATTCGTGATGCCTTTTCAGTCCAGTCCGGTATCCTCTCCTCTCTGCCGTGTGTCACGAACTATAAATTGTGTGTGTCAACTGAGGGAAACCTTTTTTCAGGCTCGTGTTACGTGATGCCCGCTCAGTCCGGTATCCTCTCATCTCTGCTGTGTGTCACGAACTATAATAGTACTCCATTACAAGATTTAAAATACTCGTGTTCTCGCCTCCTGGCGTCCAGTAGGTCGCGTGTTGGAGATGTGCCAGACTGCCAGCGGGGCTGCACACTGCAGGGGACACTTTCTCTCAGCCATTGTCGGCGCACACTCCCCAATTAGTGCACTTCTCCCACTGCAAGTATCCTCGTTCAACCGTATTACTTACGTCGGTCAATTTATTCGTTGTCAATGACGTGTCATTTCCTCAGACTTATGTACCGTAATGGTATGTACCAGTGCCATTTGAATTCTACGTATGCAATGGTCGTAACAGGCTTCCCTCAGGTTGCATGCAAAATTTCAGTTCTGTAGCTCGTTTCATTCCCGAGATGTCTTGGAGACATATAAACAATTTTACAAAAAGGCAGTTTGACACAAAAATGACGCACCATACCACTCATTCTCGTAGAGATGGTTTCATGCAAAATTTAAAAATATACGTATGAAATTTTTCTCAAAAAATATTTCTACACAATATATACACCTTTTTGTTTATTAAATTGGTTTTCATATAACTATTTAAATAGGTATTATTAATACAAATCTAAAAGATGTACGTGTTGGAATATTCAGGGTACGTGTGTTAATATGGTACACGCGTGAATCTCTTATCGGTGTATTGGGGTTTATTTACAAGTTTTAACCCTGCAATGTGAAAATATTCGCTAACGCTCAGCCAAATTCCATACAGTGACATGCACCATCATCGAATTCAGTGATCCTGGTATAGAAATGAAGCTTCGTGCACAATCTCAATTGTCGAGATATCGTGCGTAGCCTACAGACAGATAAAAAATGAAATTTTTTCCAGCCTCGCGAGTCATAGTCTTTGCTAACGATCAGCCAATTACATGTGTTGTCATGCGATGGCCACAATATGTCGAGGTAAAAAATTAAATTTTTCCACCCCCGAGTCATGGGCTTCGCTACCGCTCAGCCAATTACATGTTTATCATGCGATGGCCACAATATGATGAGGTAAAATGAACTTTTTCCAGCCCCGCGAGTCATAGACTTCGCTAATGGTCAGCCAATGACACGTGTTTGTCATGCGATGTCCACAATGTGATGAGATACAAATTTAAATTTTTCCAACTCCGCGAGTCATAGGCTTCGCTAACGCTCACTCAAGTACGTGTTTGTTATGCGATGGCCACAATATGACGAGATAAAAAATTAATTTTTTCCAGCCCTGCGAGTACAAACTTCGTTAACGCTCAGCCAATTACGTGTTTGTCATGCGATGGCCACAATATGATGAGATAAAAATTTAAACTTTTACCAACTCCGCGAGTCATAGGCTTCGCTAACGCTCACTCAATTACGTGTTTGTCATGCGATGGCCACAATATGATAAGATACAAATTTAAATGTTTCCAGCCCCTCGAATCATAGGCTTCGCTAACGCTCAGCCAATTACACGTGTCGTCATGCAATGGCCACAATATGATGAGATACAAATTTACATTTTACCAGCCCCGCGAGTCATAGGCTTCGCTAACGCTCACTCAATTACGTGTTTGTCATGCGATGGCCACAATATGATGAACCGAACGATGTTTTGTTCCACAGTCCGGCGAACCGTGCAGTCGGGCTGTGAGTTCGGCCCGGCAGAAGATGGAAGGAAAGGAAGACCGGATCAGAAACAGTTAGAGAGTACGTTGAACCTCCCCCTCATCCCCCCCTCCCCACCCGTGCCGTGCCGTGCGGTCGGAGGGAGGGAAACGATCCCGAGCTGTCGCAATTACTCGGCACGGCGGCGTACACGCCCGTGTGTCCCTTTGTTTTAATTGCGTTTCGCGCATATAGAGAGGGCCGAGCCTGCCCTAATTGTCGTTACACAGCGGCCGTGTCAAAGGGAAAAGGCGTCAAAGGACGGAGCGGCATGTCATTCGTCGAACCGGAAACGTGGTCTCTTTTTCGATTACGAGGCTTTGTGGCGATGTCGCTATCATGAGGGGGGGGGGGTAGTAGACGCTGGACAGCGCATAATATTTTGCTGCTACTAATTTTCTTGCTTTGCTACATTAATGTGCGTTGGATTTGTAGAATGAAACACAAGGGGTTGAACGTTTAGCAAATAAACAAAAGCACCTTTTCTAGATGTTAAAAATAAAAAATGTAAAATAAAAGAGGAAAGACTAATTTATAATATAAATTTTACTTAAGGGCATGGCGCGCGAGGTGTTGCTCAAAGTTCACGAGAGAAAAAATTAATACCCGTGCCAATTAGGTTATTAGTCCGCCTAGAATTTTTTTAAAAAAACATCGGATGTAACCAGTAACGAGTAACAGGGTTATTATATATTGTATAATGTATTGTCACGTTGCTGCCAAATAGAGTTATAAATGAAGTAAATGATGTCATGGGGGTGGGCCTAATGGTTCCAATGTTCTATGGGGAATTTTGCATGCGAACTTAATAATTTTATTATTAAAACGTTGAAATTGACTTACCTTCACAATGTGGACTCACAAGCGCTGGCGTCAGTATCTTGGCTCGACATTGCAGCTGTGGTCGGAAAAGGTGAACATTAGTAGACTAGAAGTCTAAAACATGAATGCTGGAAGCACTCGAAGTTATAAACTCAGACTCGAAATTAAACTCGCCTAAAACAAAATCACGACAGTGTTAGCTATTTAACGTGACAACTTAAGATTCGTGACAACGTGGTCTCGCCAGAAGGACATCCACCACACTATTATCAATATTAATCTGCCAAATAAAACATTAACCAAGGGAAGTTGCTTTACTATTTACAACTTTATATTACATTCAAAGTTAGATGTCTCGAATTAAAGGGCTAATTTATAATACGAAAATATAAATTTTACTTATGGACATGGCGCGCGAGGTTTTGCTCGGCAGCAGGAACGGCAGCTACAAAGTTCACGAGAGGAAAAAAAATAATGCTCGTGCCAATTATAATCCACCAAGAATTTAGTTCCAAGAACATCGGATGTGGCTTATATTGATAAGTAACGAGTACCATGAGTTTTGCTTTGAGAACAATTAGCTTTCTCTCGCACCTGAGATATGGGGTGGCATTTTGGTAAAATTAATTACACTCAAAAAATGTGTTCAAATTGCAAAAATGAATTATAAGAATTGTTTTTAAGTTCCGAACAGTAATGTAAACCATTTTTCATAAATAAAAACCTTTTTTTCTTTGTTTGCAGTTTGTTTTTAACGATGGAAGGATTGTGAAGGAAACCGTTTCCTTCAAGAACATTTTGACGCTCCCATCTCTGTACGTTTTTGAAGTTTTAAGTTTTTACAAATCTAATAGTGAACAGTTCCATAAAAATCAAGCATTTCACCCTTACAATACAAGAAATCAGATACTATACTATCATGTTCATCGGTTTAAAACTCTATGAGCAAGGGATGTATTATTTTGCATTACAGTACCACTTTACAACAAATTGCGTAGAATCTTTAAAAAATGAATATTCAATTCTAACATTTAAAACTTCCTTAAAATGCCACCCCATAAACCAGGTTTATTACTCTGTTGAATAGTACTAAAAATAATTTATCTATTTACATTTCTTATTTGCCTTAAATTATTATTTTGAGCAAAAGTGTAATTTGTACTGTTGATTTCTCATTCTTTTTTATTTATTGTTGACTGTGACAATTCACATGTTTATTTCAGCTCTGCTAAAGAATGTAAATACGATGTGCTGAATAAATCAATAACAGGGTTGCAAAAATGTGTATTATATAAAACACAGCTAAATAACGGTACAAATGATTTTCCTCGGTAGTTCTCCAAATTTCTGGGAATTTTTAAGGGTAGTAAGTACGTGGTGGATACTTTAAACGTCAGTTTCGAATATCGTCTGTAATGCTGTCTAGGGGTATGTGTGATTCGAATGTGTATAACAGTTCGTACTGAAGTGTCATGAGACGGCACGGTTCGCTAAGACCGAGCAGCAGCGTAGCCCTAGAATAGCGGCGTCGTCATTAACCCTTTTAACCCCGGCCACTAAATCAAGTGATGTGCCAGAAATCCCAAGCCATTTTCAGACAAAATGTAAGGGTTTTTGTAAAAAATTTATAACTCAGTTATTTTTAAAGATATTTAGGTAATTCTTTTTTTGTTTTACTTCTATATACATGTAGCTTACAGAATTATACAAATAAAATTATTATTATGAAAGTAATTTTTTTTACATACATATACATACATAAAAAAATAAAAAAAATGAAAAAAATTCAAGTTTGATCATGGAAACCATATAGATAAAAAAATATTTGACACGAAAATACCCATTTCCTTTATGGTCCATTTAATCCTTAATAAAAGGAAACAAAAATTATAGGCCTACCTTATTTAAAAGTGAAGTAACATAAACTTTTGTTAAGCCGTGTAAATTTTTCTTTTTACCATTTCTGGGCAAGGCAATGTAACAAGACCTTTGAAATTCACAGCACTTAAAATAAACATAAAACCAAAGTTATTTCTGACAAAATAACTAAAACTGTTCATAATCTAAATTTTAAAAAAAAGTTTTAAAACAATATTTACAGTTCAAAATGTTTTAGCACTTGTGGTCACCAAAACAATTGGGGTGAATTGTTTGTTTGCAACTGAGTTACTAATTAGTGTATTTTTCACTTACGGGAGACTTTGAACAATGTCTTTTACTCATTTTGAAATCAAACAAATAATAAACTAAACTTTAACTGCCGTACTTTACACTGCTTTAACCTAAAACTGTGAAGAAAAACGGAATATTCACAACCACGTGATATACAGCTGTTTGCAACAAGCGTGAGCAGTCAGTCGAGACGAACTGCAATTGCGTAGTCACAGACTGACAACATATGAAGTCAAACCATTACAAACTAATATATTTCGATGCAAAATATCTTTGTGCACAAGTCTATGAAATTTCAAAGCATTTGGTGAAATAGGTGGCCAGTAAAGTTATAAAAAGTGCACGTCCGCACTATACGGACGTCGGGAGTTGCCGCCATTTTTACGACGTCCGTATAGTACGGACGTCGGGGTTAAAAGGGTTAAAAGTTCAACTTATTACCCAGGCAGGCACGTCCCGTCCGTCGCCGGTCTGCAAGCTGTTTGGCACGGTTTATTTGTTTATTTACAGCCTCCCCTCCACACCCCCCCTCTCTCATCTTTCCTGTTAATCCTATCCGAACCGTCACCCCAGTATTTCCCACCGTGTCATCGCTATATTTATCGTGAAGTAGTTGCCGGACGTTTTTTATGTCAAATACTCCATCAAATTAATAAAAATTTATTCAGAAAAAATTAAAACTTTACAAACAAAACTATTTTGGAATACAATATCTAATCGCAGTAACAAGTTGCGTGATAAGATAAACTAAAGAACAGAAAAGGAAAGGTCTGATAACAGTCCGGTCTTCTCTGATAAGGACTTGATGTGCAGATCACTGCGGTAATATTGAGAGTTTCTTACTACATTTAACTAAAATTACATCTTAAAGAAAAATACATTAACGATGCTTAAAGCATAACTTATCCATTTTTACCGTTGTCAATCTTAAATTTACTTACTAGTTAACAGGCCCGTGCGCATGGGGGGGGTTTTGGGGGTTCAAACCTCCCTCCCCCTTGAAGATTGGGATATATCATATTGTTTCCATATATCAGTTTAATTGTGCTCTATTGCGCCGTCAGTTTGGCATCTTGGCATCACTGAACATTCATCGAGACATTGAAGTAGATGTGAACTCAGTATTAGATGAATTTTTTTCTGTACCTCGACGCATCAACTTATTGAAAGAGTAGATCACATATGTTTTTATTTGAAAAAGTTTTTACTTTGTTTAAAGAATGAGTTACAAATGTATTAAAAGTATGTAGTTTTACAATTTTATAATAAACTCATTTTCCATACGTATTAATTTTTAATCTATTACTTATTTAAGTTTCTTCTTTTTTATTTCATAAAATAAGTATAGAACCCCTCCCCTAAATAAAATTCTGCGCACGGCCCTGCTAGTTAATGATTAAATGTACATAAAAGAAATGAAACTCTTTAATTGAAGACTTATCATAAATTTTACAAATATAATTTATGTATTTACAATTTAACTTGACTAATGAAATAGTGTTAAGATTCTATAAAATTTAATATTATATTGGTCAAAGAGAAGTACATTAAAATAAAAGACTACTGTTTATAAAGAACACTAATTTTAGCTTGTAAATAAGAAAAAGAACGAATTCAATTAAGAATATTTTCGAATAATCTGTTGGGCCTAAAATGACACCGCGGTTCTTGATAATACAGTAACTTAAAAGTCCGGTTAACAGTTTAAAGGAGTTACATTACACTCTTATATTGCGTCATGGGTAGGAATGCGTTTTAAAAAGAACGAATTTTAAAGTTCTATAAAATAGAATTCATTTATTTACGTCTCCCTTTAAATCCTTGATTTGAATGACACTAGTCAGTCTCCCCCCCAACCACCCCTCTCCCCACGAGCAGTCGGTAGTTGGGTGGTCCGGAACCTATATAACTCCGTAAACTGCATTAAAGGCACCATTGTAAAACGGTCGCTCCCCGCCTTCTCGTAAAGTTTACGAGCGCTCGCAGAAGACAGTAAGATTATAGCTGTACCACTACTGCTATTTGGGTCCGCCGTAAAGGACGTGCTGGGCGGAGGAGATTGAGACCTGTACGGTCTGTTTCCTGTACCATCGCTGCTATCTCACCTGCGCTGCAGGTCGTGCTGCCGCTATCGCAACCTATCAAAAGGCTGTTTTGGACGTAGAGTGGCCCAACACTTAAGTGATGGCATTCTGTAAAAACCAGTATCTGCGTTTACATCAATTACGCTTCCAGAACCATTTCTCGAAGTTTTGCCACATTCTTTTGGGTTACTAAGTTAATTACGTATCGTATTTGGTTGGAAAGGATAACAGGGTTTCGGACATTTGCCATCGTTATAGGTTATAAAAGGTATACACAACGTTTCGAGCATTAGAATCTATCCTCTTCATCAGGTGGGGAGGTATTATTAATACGTACAACAATAACGAACAGAAATATGTGAAGAAGGGAAAGACCCAAAAGCTGCTTGGAGTCCAGTCCAGGAGTTGTCACTGCACAGGATGCAAGTCCCGAGCACAAATCACAAGTACGAGGATCACAATCACACATCACACCAGCACAGACTACAGTGGGATACTATTTTTTCTTTCCCTTCTTTACGTTTTTCTGTTCGTTATTGTTGTATGTACTAATACCTCCCCCACCTGACGAAGAGGATAGATTCCAATCCTCTAAACGTCGTGTTATACCTTTATAACCTATAACTGTGGCAAATGTCCGAAACCCTGTATCCTTTCAAACCTTCCATCGTCAATAACACACTTTAAACAGAGAATTTGGTTTGTTTGATAGGGTTTGAAAATAATATTAGAATATAAATTATGATAAATGATTTATACTAAATATTTGTGTGCTCTGTTGCCAAGTATACGTATGTGGTATACAAAAACAAAGAACGAATTTGGAGTAATGTCTATTTGGACGGTTTTCGTTAATTTGTTTAGTAATCAAATATCCTTAAAGTAGTTTAGTACTTAGCATCTAGAGGTCTACGTTTCTAGTTTGTCCCAGAATTAACATTTTCTGCGTTTTTCGGGAAAGCATCAGGGTAATACAACACTTGCGATGCATTATACTATTATCCGAGCTATAAATAGAAATAAAGTTGAAACAAACCATCACAGTTGTACATTCGACTCGTATACACGCGGGAGTGGATATTTTTACCACCGTGTTTGCATCCAATGTTGTATTTCTTTATTTATTTACCTCTGTATCGGTCCGCCCCCTCTTGAGGAGTTGGCGAGTCGCCAAGGATGTGTTTTTGTCGGTGTGGAGCGCTGCTCGCATGTTTATTTCCTCTTCTCAGAGTGGGTATCGGTGGACGCTCGCCTCCACACGCCGCTTTCGTGTCGAAACCTACATACTCTTGTGTAGTGAGTGCTCTTTTTAAGATTGCAACCTTTAGGAAGGACACCTTCTTTAACACGCATTACACATGATATTAGAACTAGAATATTCAGAGGAATAATCTACTCTGTCTAGCGAGGAATGAGAATAAAGTACCGTAACTAACAGTGCTACCACATTCAAAACATGGAACATTAACTAACGACAGAATATAGATGTTGAATCCTACATACCTTTTAAGATTGAAATCTTTGGGAAGGACACCTTGAATATCCAACAGTCGATTTTGGAACCCCAGTTTTGAGATCGATGATCTACTCCGTCTAGCGAGGAAATAGAATTAAGTACCATAACTAACAGTGCTACCACATACAACACATGACGTATCTACTATCGACGGAGTGTAGATTGTTGAATCTTACATACCTTTTAAGATTGAAAACTTTGGGAAGGACACCTTGAATATCATGTACAACAGACGACACTGAAACTAGTGTTTTGAGATCAGTGATATTCTCTGTCTAGCGAGGAATCAGAATTAAGAACCGTAACTAACAGTGCCACCACATACAACACATGACGTATCTACTATCGACGGAGTGTAGATTGTTGAATCTTACATACCTTTTAAGATTGAAAACTTTGGGAAGGAAACCTTGAATATCATGTACAACAGACGACACTGAAACTAGTGTTTGGGATCAGTGATATTCTCTGTCTAGCGAGGAATCAGAATTAAGAACCGTAACTAACAGTGCCACCACATACAACACATGACGTATCTACTATCGACGGAGTGTAGATTGTTGAATCTTACATACCTTTTAAGATTGAAAACTTTGGGAAGGAAACCTTGAATATCATGTACAACAGACGACACTGAAACTAGTGTTTGGGATCAGTGATATTCTCTGTCTAGCGAGGAATCAGAATTAAGAACCGTAACTAACAGTGCCACCACATACAACACATGACGTATCTACTATCGACGGAGTGTAGATTGTTGAATCTTACATACCTTTTAAGATTGAAAACTTTGGGAAGGACACCTTGAATATCATGTACAACAGACGACACTGAAACTAGTGTTTTGAGATCAGTGATATTCTCTGTCTAGCGAGGAATCAGAATTAAGAACCGTAACTAACAGTGCTACCACATACAGAACATGGAGCGTCTACTATCAACCGGCTGTAACTAACTCTGATTGGGAGGTCTGGTGATGACGCTGGGTATTGTGTATTGTCGGCTATAATTGTCTCGCTCCTCTGGAGCACAATCTACACTGTCAGTGGCGCAAGCCTGTCTAAAGTGTCAATAGAGTTTCCTTTCACATTCTACAATTCGCCGAATGTTTGACGACTCTTGACCGGGAAGTAAGTAAACAAATGTTGGCAACAGTGTAAAATTAGCGAGCCGTGCAAGGTCGGCATGAGAGCGTGATGTGATGGTGGAGAGGTAAGCGGGGGGGGGGGCTTTGCCACGTTATTAAAATATGGAAATGTATGCAGACTGCCGGGGTCCGGTCACGAACGCGAGTGCTCGAGTGTGACTAAAAATTGTTGGCGTAGAGTTGCACTGCATTCCCGGTAATCGCTCTTCCCGCGCGCTATTTACGCCTCACCTACCGCACACACACGCACGCGCGCGGTCTGCTCTACACAGTCTGTAATCTAGTTGTCTAATTGTGACAGGTGTGACTGAGATACTATCGTGGAACTGGTCCCCGGGTACGGCCAGCTTGCACTCTGGATGTCGATGAACTTGTTCTTTACACCTGCTCTTTTATTGAGGCGGTGTGAACGATCCCTGTTGGACTGTTCCGTTCGGGAACCACGGCGGCCGCAATGGCCAGCCGGGACAATGAGAAGGGTGGTTGATCATTGGAATTGTACTGTTCACTTCTGTGTCTTCGCAAGAGTTTTTAACACGAATGGGGACCGATTTCATCAAGTTAACCCTTAAAGAGCAGCAAAGTGGGGTCCGCAGGACCCCACATAATTTATCTTTTTCGTATTTATCAGTTTAAGTTTATCGGGGGAATTTTTGGTACCCGTGTAATTTCATTCGGCAGCACTGGGCTTCAGTTTCCACCAATGGCCTCCTTGCTTACCAGCTGTCAGCTGAGTAATAAACAACCTTTGTCTTGGGGTCCAGTAAATTTAATTTTCGTGGTTATTTGTTAAATAATTTTCATAATTTTCCTTATTTTACAATGCCAATGTTTTATCAGTAGCCAACAAAAAAAAATGCAGTATTAAAGCCAGTTTTGTTAATTATGTTCTGTATATTTTAATGGTCACATTTTGCGTACGTTTGCGTTTTTATGTAAGATAGGTGAAAATTGCGATGGAATTAATACATTCACACAATGTTTCTACATATAATGAAGTGTTATCTACTATATCATTTTGAATCTAAAACTTATTTTAATCTATAACTTTTTTCAAAAAGGTTACAGTTTTTCGTAAAAATTAAAACGTTTTGCCAGAGCAAATTTATATATTGTTAAATTTATTGTTTTAAACCAAAATATTACAGGTAGCACATCATGTTAATAGTATAAGGAAACGAACAAATTTACATAATTAAAATTTACTTATATTTCTAAGCGTGTTTTTAAAATAGAGTCCTGCAGACACCTGTGTGCCTTTTGAAGGTTAAAAACACAAACAGTTTCTACAAAGGTAGAATACTACAATTTATAGAATTAACAATAGAGCATTATACAATATACAGCTGGTAAACAATATATTTGGACGTAGTACAAGTGTGAAGATTTTGGACTGTAGAAATTCGTATAGTTATCTTCTAATTCTGCACATCTTGCATTAACAATTTATGTAGACTCCGATAAATCTAACCGTACCATACATAGTAAACAAATCACACACAGCGAAAGTACTGTTTAACGAGGATATTTGTCAACTGGTACGAGGTTCAGAATTGGCCCGACCCAGCGCAGTTATTAGACGAGATCTGGCCGGTCTGGTCTGGTCTGGGCCGGGCCGTCCTCTCAGGAAGCAGGCAATCAAGTCGATGGCTCTACACGGTCCGATGAGTTTGACCAATCCGCCGCGCCGCAGCAGCACTGCAGCGCTCGTAAAACCTAACGGGGAACTGCGTTCTTTTTGTGAGTGATCACTCGGAAACGGTTGAATCGAACGGGTTATGAATTGAAACGCAAAAAGAGAGTACTTTCTACACTCGAAACCTCCCTGCTTGGATGCTCGTGTCACCCGGAAACGGTTGAATCGAACGGGTTATGAATTGAAACGCAAAAGAGAGTACTTTCTACACTCGAAACCCCCTGCTCGGATGCTCGTATCTCTCAGAAACGTTTAAATCGAACGAGTTATGAATTGAAACGCAAAACCAGGTACGTTCTACACTCTAAACCCTCTGCTTGGATGCTCGTGTCTCTCAGAAACGTTTAAATCGAACGAGTTATGAATTGAAACGCAAAACCGAGTACTTTCTACACTCTAAACCCCCTGCTTGGATGTTCGTGTCTCTCAGAAACGGTCGAATCGAATGGGTTATGAATTGAAACGCAAAACCAAGTACTTTCTACACTCTAAACCCCCTGCTCGGATGCTCGTGTCTCTCAGAAACGGTCGAATCGAACGGGTTATGAATTGAAACGCAAAACCAAATACTTTCTAAACTCTAAACCCCCTGCTTGGATGCTCGTGTCACTCGGAAACGGTTGAATCGAACGGGTTATGAATTGAAACGCAAAACCGAGTACTTTCTACACTCTAAACCCCCTGCTTGGATGCTCGTGTCACTCGGAAACGGTCGAATCGAACGGGTTATGAATTGAAACGCAAAACCGAGTACTTTCTACACTCTAAACCCCCTGCTTGGATGCTCGTGTCTCTCAGAAACGGTCGAATCGAACGGGTTATGAATTGAAACGCAAAACCGAGTACTTTCTACACTCTAAAACCCCCTGCTCGGATGCTCGTATCACTCAGAAACGTTTGAATCGAACGGGTTATGAATTGAAACGCAAAACCAAGTACTTTCTACACTCGAAACCCCCCCCCCCTGCTCCGATGCTACTGGAATTTTCCTGAATGGATATCTAGGGAACACGAGATGGAGGTTGTCTGTATCTTTTGTTACCACCTACGACCCTGCCTGGCTGTAATAAGAGATTGGACCGCGCGGTGCGGCTTTGTGCCTGTGACAAAGGCTACTCGCTCACCCTCGCTGCCGCTCTCGCCACACATTCGTTATTATCTACCTCCAGACAGCCCGGTCTGCTGATTGTGCTTTACTGCGCGCAGATGTACACTCACTCATTATATCACCTTGAGTCAGTAGTGTCGAGTAGTGTGGAGATTTACATAAGCCCAATGCCACAGCACGCCGCCACGCGCGCGCCTGGCTCCACTCATTGTGTGGCTGTTGTGAATAATGCCTGCCTACTTAACATATCCCGCTCCTCGTTCTCTCGCTGACCCATAAAATGTTCTCGTCGGAATTTGCATAAATAATGCTAATTTTTGCTTATTATAGCGAAAACCTACCTTGCAGGATTCAACGTAATATCGCCGTATTTGGGAAATTATAAGAGGTTAATTCTTTAAACGCATACAGATTATTGGTTACTTTAGTCCGCCCCAAAAAACTGTTTCCGTGGAAAACGTTATTTAAGCAATATAACATTTCAACATGACAGTTTGTTCACTCCGAATTGTTGACAAACTTTTGTTTACTGAAAAAAAAACCCTGCAATAATTTGCCAGCCTGAATCTGACTTATAAGCAATTTAAATTACAGGGAATTTAGCCTTGTTTTTTCATTAATTCGTTATGTAAATTATTGTTTTTTCTCTTTAGCATTTACTCTCTTGAAAAGCATAATTTAGTAGATTGTAATAGGAAGTTTTAGATCGTGCAAATATTTTCATGAGGTATAAACTTAAGTTGCGCCCCAATATTCAGAATACAAAAAAAACGACACTTCCATAAGTGGTATGATTTGTTTATTAAAACCTAGATTGTAATTTATGTGTTAGGTTAGTTGTCTACCTGAAGAAGATATGAGATTGTAGATCTCGAAACGTAGTTTTACAGATTTTTTTGTATCACAGAACAATGGCAAATGTTTGAAGAAACCCTGTTTCCTTCATAATCCTTCCATCGTCAAAAACAACCTTCAAACAAATGACTTTCCATAAGATCGTTTAGCTTGGTGCTTATCTAAATTGCACCCTAATAATGTGTTTTAACCTTATAAGTTCAAATTTTTTAATTAACTTTAAAGAGATGATGAAAGTACCAATACAGGATATCCTGATATTATCAGTCTATCATACATATAAAATTGCCGCCTTCAAGTTGAAGGTGAACAACATTCACAAATCACAAGGAGTTTTCTCTCATGAGGAAAATGACTTACAATGCTGAAGAACATGAATAAATTAATTGTCAGCAAAGTCAACTGCGTGAATACTCCAAATCCAAAGAATTTGTTTGATCAAACTTTTTGGTTGACGAGCGGAACGAGCAAACCTCCATTTCCCCATTCTACAAAATTAAGTGAATTTGGTTGGGTTTGTATACAGGCTACACATTAAGCCCTAGAACTTTGGGATATCGATATTTGCTAACAGTTGATTTATCATTACAGCGTTTTTACGATCCAATTCAGTTTGACATGAAGAGTTCAAGTCGCTTCAGATATCGTTGACCTCTTTCACACAGTGTTGTGATTGACGTAACGTGCCCTTCATGACCCCAGATTATCAATGGACCGAGTTGAGATAATCTCTGCAAGCCGGATGTTGTAGAGTCAGAGCCAATGTTAGACCGCGGTCGTGGCATGACTGAGAGCTACGGTTTCACTCCATGTTAGGCGGGCCGCGTCAAGGACGTCTGGTAATTAATATTCCTCTGCCAATTGGCTCGCACGACGCGACAGGACGGGTCAAACTGGCCGGCGGCTGGTTCTAGCATGCACATCACGTCACGACCAATGTCGCAGCTCGAGGGTCTGGTCATGCCGCCTTGTGGCCGGAGATGACTGACATCACGTAACGACCAATGTCGCAGCTCGAGGGTCTGGTCATGCCGCCTTGTGGCCGGAGATGACTTTGACATCACGTAACGACCAATGTCGCAGCTCGAGGGTCTGGTCATACCGCCTTGTGGCCGGAGATGACTGACATCACGTCACGACCAATGTCGCAGCTCGAGGGTCTGGTCATGCCGCCTTGTGGCCGGAGATGACTTTGACATCAGTCACGACCAATGTCGCAGCTCGAGGGTCTGATCATGCCGCATTGTCGCTATTCTTAAAATGCACGCCACGTCACTACCAGTATCACAGCCTGTGGTCTGATCATGCCGCATTGTCGCTATTCTTAAAATGCACGCCACGTCACTACCAGTATCACAGCTTGAGGTCTGATCATGCCGCATTGTCGCTATTCTTAAAATGCACGCCACGTCACTACCAGTATCACAGCTTGAGGTCTGATCATGCCGCATTGTCGCTATTCTTAAAATGCACGCCACGTCACTACCAGTATCACAGCTTGAGGTCTGATCATGCCGCATTGTCGCTATTCTTAAAATGCACGCCACGTCACTACCAGTATCACAGCTTGAGGTCTGATCATGCCGCATTGTCGCTATTCTTAAAATGCACGCCACGTCACTACCAGTATCACAGCTTGAGGTCTGATCATGCCGCATTGTCGCTATTCTTAAAATGCACGCCACGTCACTACCAGTATCACAGCTTGAGGTCTGATCATGCCGCATTGTCGCTATTCTTAAAATGCACGCCACGTCACTACCAGTATCACAGCTTGAGGTCTGATCATGCCGCATTGTCGCTATTCTTAAAATGCACGCCACGTCACTACCAGTATCACAGCTTGAGGTCTGATCATGCCGCATTGTCGCTATTCTTAAAATGCACGCCACGTCACTACCAGTATCACAGCTTGAGGTCTGATCATGCCGCATTGTCGCTATTCTTAAAATGCACGCCACGTCACTACCAGTATCACAGCTTGAGGTCTGATCATGCCGCATTGTCGCTATTCTTAAAATGCACGCCACGTCACTACCAGTATCACAGCTTGAGGTCTGATCATGCCGCATTGTCGCTATTCTTAAAATGCACGCCACGTCACTACCAGTATCACAGCTTGAGGTCTGATCATGCCGCATTGTCGCTATTCTTAAAATGCACGCCACGTCACTACCAGTATCACAGCTTGAGGTCTGATCATGCCGCATTGTCGCTATTCTTAAAATGCACGCCACGTCACTACCAGTATCACAGCTTGAGGTCTGATCATGCCGCATTGTCGCTATTCTTAAAATGCACGCCACGTCACTACCAGTATCACAGCTTGAGGTCTGATCATGCCGCATTGTCGCTATTCTTAAAATGCACGCCACGTCACTACCAGTATCACAGCTTGAGGTCTGATCATGCCGCATTGTCGCTATTCTTAAAATGCACGCCACGTCACTACCAGTATCACAGCTTGAGGTCTGATCATGCCGCATTGTTACTATTCTTAAAATGCACGCCACGTCACTACCAGTATCACAGCTTGAGGTCTGATCATACCGCATTGTTGCTATTCTTAAAATGCACGCCACGTCACTACCAGTATCACAGCTTGAGGTCTGATCATGCCGCATTGTTGCTATTCTTAAAATGCACGCCACGTCACTACCAGTATCACAGCTTGAGGTCTGATCATACCGCATTGTTACTATTCTTAAAATGCACGCCACGTCACTACCAGTATCACAGCTTGAGGTCTGATCATACCGCATTGTCGCTATTCTTAAAATGCACGCCACGTCACTACCAGTATCACAGCTTGAGGTCTGATCATGCCGCATTGTCGCTATTCTTAAAATGCACGCCACGTCACTACCAGTATCACAGCTTGAGGTCTGATCATGCCGCATTGTCGCTATTCTTAAAATGCACGCCACGTCACTACCAGTATCACAGCTTGAGGTCTGATCATGCCACATTGTTACTATTCTTAAAATGCACGCCACGTCACTACCAGTATCACAGCTTGAGGTCTGATCATGCCACATTGTTGCTATTCTTAAAATGCACGCCACGTCACTACCAGTATCACAGCTTGAGGTCTGATCATGCCGCATTGTTGCTATTCTTAAAATGCACGCCACGTCACTACCAGTATCACAGCTTGAGGTCTGATCATACCGCATTGTCGCTATTCTTAAAATGCACGCCACGTCACTACCAGTATCACAGCTTGAGGTCTGATCATACCGCATTGTCGCTATTCTTAAAATGCACGCCACGTCACTACCAGTATCACAGCTTGTGGTCTGATCATGCCGCATTATCGCTATTCTTAAAATGAATACCACGTACCTACCAATATCGCACATTTATTGGGTTTTAAATGTTATTTCGTCCTTAACTGACTACATAGTACAGTTCCTTATTTCAACCTTGGAATTGATGCTTTGATGTTTAATTGATTTTATTAATTAATAAACTAAAACGGGTACATCTTGAGTACGTGTTTGCGTGAAAGTTTTTATTAGCATTTTACAATAAAATCTACACGGGGAATAGATTATATAAAGAGAGGAATGTCTCTACGAACAAGCATGATACTGAAGTGTGTTAATTGCCAACGCCTTGCAGGAGGCAATGAAGACAACAAAGAGGATATGGAGCTCGGCCGACAGATGGATGTTAGCATGGGAGCGCTGGCCCCAGGCCAACTGGCAGTGCCAGCAGAGCCAGTGTTGTCGGTTAGGTCACAGACCACTTTGAACATTGTGACACGGAAATAGCTGCCGGGTGGGGTGCACTATTTCTGCCCGCAACTGTTTATCCGTCTTGCACCGATCCCCTACTCCGGCCCCGCGGCGTTGCCAAGTTTACACGCCACGGACGGCATTGCGCACCTCCATTGAAATGCGGATTTTATATATTCCTGTCGGCTCCAGGAATGCCCCAGCAAGACAGGGACCGCGGAGGGGAACCGGTTCTCAACTTCTGTTCCGCTCCGCTTTGTTCCGATGTGTTCCCCTTATAAATGTTCTCCGATATAACAGTCTGTCTACGTTGTAACTCCCGGGCGGTGAGGGTGGGGGTGTTCTAAAATCGAGATATTGTTCTCAGGCTTTTCCAGTGTGGAAAATTGTCAACTATTCCGGCAAAACTGTTCCAACTTCGAAACTGTTCAGAATGATTGCGCCTCGGGCAAACTGCCCTAGAGAGTAGGTGCATTGGTCTCCATAAACATGGAAGTCTTGTGTGGTTCGGGCGTTTTGGTTTCTTTCAGGGTAACAAAAGAAGCCTTATTTTATTAGGGAGTGAAATATTTATGACAAGTAATTGTAACCCATGTGTATATATGGCGGACACATACGTAAATAGCCTAGCTGTACGTTATTTCTTCCACATACATTAGTTTTTATTCTGTTACCAAAGCTGGAAAACGTGTAACTGATCTAAAAACTGTTTATAAGACACTGTATACTTTGTTGACGATGGACGGTTTGACAGGATAACAGGATTTCGAGCGTTTGCCATTGTTACGGTTACAAAAGGTGTAACATGACACACACGGATGTCGTCTTTCTCTGCAGTGACAACGCCTGGACTAGACTCCAAGCAGCTTTAGGTTACGTTTGAACCCTTTTCTTTCCCTTCTTTTGTTCTCTCTCTCTCTCTGTTCTGTAGTTTTGTATGTACTGATAACCTCTCCCCTCACCTGATGAAGAGGATTGATTACAATCCTCGAAACGTTGTGTTATACCTTTTGTAATCACAACGACGGCAAATGTACAAAATTCTGTTATCCTGTCAAGCATTGTATAGTTCAAAGTGAACATTATAAATTATTATTATAAAGTAAACCGTTATAACAACTTTTACACTAATATCGCAGAACTAAACGGAAAGTAAACAACAAGTGTTGGCAAATCTGTATTCAGTAATCTAAATTTTTCTAGTAAAAGGGTTAACCTTTGGTGGTACTAAACACAAATGTTATCAAGAATTGTATCATTACACAACATGATAGTTACAGCAATGTTTGTTTTACTCGTTTTCTTGGTTTTTATTGTTGCTCGAGTCGTACCATTAATTGAAAATAATTGTTTGATTCTTGTAATTGACAAATATTTGTATATAGCTTATTCAATAGCCCTACATTGACAACCTTGTCCACACATTTGTCATTTGTTTGATACTGCCTTTCATTAATGGCATTAGTATTTTTTGTGTTGTGTGTTGGTCATGAAATCTGGACCAACACAAGGATAATAAGAGGAACGTTGCAAATAATAAAACATATTTTCAGTATAAAAGATAGCGTAAGATTGTCAAAAAGCTGGCAGCTTGTAATGGTCGTGTTAAAACGCACAACTCTGTCCATTCAATCTTTGCTGTATCTTTTATACAGTAATATTCTTTTAGTGTTGGTAAAATTTGGAACACACCTAAATTCACTTTACGTCAAAAGATGAAAAGAAACAGTGCTGAAGCTGGCTATAATCTGATACAACTGCAGCCGGTATGCACCTACGTAGAATGATCTAATCTTGCAAAGACAATGTCAGCTTCTTCTCCACCACTAGTTCATAAACTACAGTGTGTAGAAGTTTGCTTACAAACAATCCTTGAAGCCGTGGATTGTTGCTTTAGTGTGGGCAGCGCGGCGGGGGTGGGCGATAACGCCGTGGTCGTGACAGGGTCGGGTCACCAGTCGAACACGCGATGACCCCTGATAACCCCGAGAAGGACGACAGGTCGTGCCTTGAATGAGATAACAAGGTTAACACCGCCGGACTGTGGAGGGAGTAGTAGAAAGTGGCTGGCGCAAGATGGCGGCGGCCGTGCAGACAACACCGTCAGTTGAGCAAACAAGAAGCGTTCGTTACCTCGATACCGCTCGTTACCTATAAGAAGTGCAT
This sequence comes from Homalodisca vitripennis, assembly GCF_021130785.1. Taxonomy (NCBI): domain Eukaryota; kingdom Metazoa; phylum Arthropoda; class Insecta; order Hemiptera; family Cicadellidae; genus Homalodisca; species Homalodisca vitripennis. Next base: position 228,811,245 of record NC_060207.1, read on the forward strand.
GCGTAACATGTTGTCCAACGTGTTGTCACATCCAGAGATGACGTTTCCCGGAATGTAGCGTTCAATCTATGTCGCATATAACAGGGGGAAATATTTGAAATGCTGTGTCAACGAGGTCACATATATCCACTAAAACGTCAACTGTTAATTAACTATTTTGTTCTCTTACTTGTGCTTGTACCATTTGACAGTCTCGTGCAACCTGTAGGCTATATTATTATTAAATCGTCTACGGTTGATTAACTCAATCTATTTGTTCTCTCACTTGTGCTTGTACCATTTGATAGTCTCGTGCAACCTGTAGGCTATATTATTATTAAATCGTCTACGGTTGATTAACTCTATTTGTTCTCTCACTTGTGCTTGTACCATTTGATAGTCTCGTGCAACCTGTAGGCTATATTATTATTAAATCGTCTACGGTTGATTAACTCTATTTGTTCTCTCACTTGTGCTTGTACCATTTGATAGTCTCGTGCAACCTGTAGGCTATATTATTATTAAATCGTCTACGGTTGATTAACTCTATTTGTTCTCTCACTTGTGCTTGTACCATTTGATAGTCTCGTGCAACCTGTAGGCTATATTATTATTAAATCGTCTACGGTTGATTAACTCAATCTATTTGTTCTCTCACTTGTGCTTGTACCATTTGACAATTATTCTGTACAACCTGTAGGCTATATTATTTCTAAATCGTCTACGGTTGATTAACTCAATCTATTTGTTCTCTCACTTGTGCTTGTACCATTTGACAGTCCTGTACAACCTGTAGGCTATATTATTTCTAAATCGTCTACGGTTGATTAACTCAATCTATTTGTTCTCTCACTTGTGCTTGTACCATTTGACAGTCCTGTACAACCTGTAGGCTATATTATTTCTAAATCGTCTACGGTTGATTAACTCAATCTATTTGTTCTCTCACTTGTGCTTGTACCATTTCCCAGTCCTGTACAACCTGTAGGCTATATTATAATCGTCTACGGTTGATTAACTCTATTTGTTCTCTCACTTGTGCTTGTACCATTTGACAGTCCTGTACAACCTGTAGGCTATATTATTATCTAAATCGTCTACGGTTGATTAACTCTATTTGTTCTCTCACTTGTGCTTGTACCATTTGACAATTATTCTGTACAACCCGTAGGCTATATTATTTCAAAGTCGTCTACGGTTGATTAACTCTATTTCTTCTCTCACTTGTGCTTGTACAATTTGAAAATTCTGTACAAACGATAGGCTATATTATTATTAAATCGTCTACGGTTGATTAACTCTATTTGTTCTCTTACTTGTGCTTATACCATTTGCCAGTCCTGTACAACCCGTAGGCTATATTATTATTAAGTCGTCTACGGTTGATTAACTCAATCTATTTCTTCTCTCACTTGTGCTTGTATCATTTGACAACTCGCCTTCGGCTCGCTGGGGGCTACGCCCCCAGGCCCCCAAAGTAAACGCTTGCAAATTCGGGGATAAGCGGAATTCGGTGACTGGTTAAGTCCGGACATTAAGTAAATGACAAGGGATTTAAAAATTGACCTTTTTCATAGATTTTTTTCCGGATTCGTAAAAACTTTTGACTTGAGGGAATCGCGTTTTACGGCCAAACCGATGGAGATATAGCAAAAAGTCACTGGACCTTTTTTTGTAGTTCACTTTATTCCTGACCATGAATTTTTCGTCAGATCGAAGCTAGCTCGAACGGTTCGCCCGCTATCGGGCTTCAAAGAAAAACCTGCAAGGGCAAAAATCACTTCGCGAATTTTTTTGAGGGGTTCAAAATTAAAAAATTCCGGTTTTCAGACTTTTCCCGGTGGTTTGAAGATTCCAGCTACGTGTGTGCAAAATTTGGTGTTTCCAGCACTTCTAGAAGTGGGTTAGAATTTGTATACCCTATCAGTGATCAGTCAGTGAGTTACACATGCGGCTGTATATATATGGGATAACCGTTAGAGATATGACAAAAAGTGACTGGACCTTTCTTGTCGGAAATTTAATTTTGTCTTCGATTGTGCCCTCAGATCTGATCTACGACCTATGGTTTAGCCAGAAATGAGCTCGGGAGAAAAGTCTGCACGGGTCAGCTATCTTGAATGTTTAGTATAAACATAATAAAAACCGACCTCAAGGCAGTATTTTAAGTCGAACAGGGGGTTTAATATCACCAGGAGACTATCTAGTCAAGGCGAGTCATTTGACAATTCTGTACAAACTATAGGCTATTTTATTACTAAATCGTCTACAGTTGATTAACTCAATTTATTTTGTTCTATTACTTGTGCTTGTACTATTTACCACCCTGTACGACCTGTAGGGCTATATAATTACGGTAGGCTGTTTCATAAGATAGTTTACTGTTGATTAACTCCCGTATAACCTGTAGGCTATATATATTTTTCCTGTATTTGACGAGATAGTTTATTTTATTTCCTTCCAACGGTCAAAGACCACTTTGTAACTATAAACATGCTGCAAGGTAGCTAATTACTACAGTGCTTAAACATGACAGGGACAAGCCGAACATGCAACTGGCCTTTATATTACTAGACATACTTGACAATGTACATTATAAATTATAATGAATATAACCAATCGTCTTCGGTTGATTAACACAATCTATTTGTTCTCTCACTTGTGCTTGTACCATTTGACAGTCCTGTGCAATCTGTAGGCTATATAATTTCTGTATTTGACAAGATCAGATGAAGCCACTAAATCGTCTACTGTTGATTAACTCCCGTACAAAATGTAGGCTATATTATTACTAAATCGTCTACGGTTGATTCACTCAAATCTATTTTGTTCTCTCACTTGTGCTTGTACCATTTGACAGTCCTGTACAATCTGTAGGCTATATAATTTCTGTATTTGACAAGATCAGATGAAGCCACTAAATCGTCTACTGTTGATTAACTCCCGTACAAAATGTAGGCTATATTATTACTAAATCGTCTACGGTTGATTAACTCAAATCTATTTTGTTCTCTCACTTGTGCTTGTACCATTTGACAGTCCTGTACAACCTGTAGGCTATATAATTTCTGTATTTGACAAGATCAGATGAAGGTCCTGTACAATCTGTAGGCTACCTGAAAATAAGTAACACTAAATGTTTCTCGAAGTTGCTTGTCACTTTTCACAAAGTGTCAATTTCGATTTATACTGTGAAATCCTTGAGACAACAATTTTACACGAATACTTAATGTCTCTTGAACGTTTTGTCTGAAACCACCTCACGAAATTGTTTAATAATTGTATATATATATATATATATATATACAATATATATATATAGATAGATAGTAGTCACTGTTTTAGCTGGAGGAAAATAAAAGAATAATTTTTCACTTCTATATTTCGGGGGATTTTAATACCCCCGTCTTCAGGAAGTTTTAAATATAAATTAACACATAACAACAAAATTATGAAAAGTAAACAAGAATCGAGAAAAAAATCAACGTTAACACAGTGCATGATATTTGATTAAGTCTAGCTGGCGTTAATTCTTTCTAATTTTATCTTGGTGGAATAGTTAATTTTGTATAGGATGGAATTATACCTGTAATTTATTCTAAAATTTATTTCAAAAGTTATTTTAAATTTAGTCCAAATTGATTTTTCCTCTTCAACGTGATTTGGTTGCCTTGCTCCGTGTGCTTTAATTTTATTCAGTACATATAATATATTCAGATTGTGGTATTTTTTAATTCTGGAGATCATGGTCGGAGAAAATGGAAATGGGAGTCATCGAAAAATTCCGCGATGGGGATGATTTCAATGCATGCCAGTCTAAAATAAGTGTCAGATAAATGAATTCTAAGCTCCATACGAACAGTAGCTGAGCGGAATTCACATTGTGTAAGGACAGATGGCATGTGAACACACGGAGCAAGGCTGTTTGTATTGCTGCCAGACGCTGTAAGGACTCCCACCAATCTTGTAGTATTGATCGCAAACAAGCCCGGGCGGACAGACTCTCTATCAGGCAGATGCTAGGAGTTATACGATCGCGGTCTGACCGGCAATCCGCGCTTTAATTGCAGGAAAGCAACGCCTTTTCCTGCAATATGTAACAGCGCAGCGTCTCGGCAAGGTGTAATCTAGCGTGATGTATGGCAACTTGCTAGTCACGTGGTCGGTGCCCAAGTCACGATCTGATCGGTGATCTACGGATATATGCGGAAATTCGACAATTTTTCCTCCAGAAATTTCAGGAACACTGAGCTTCAACAAGGATTAATGGCAACTTGCTAGTCACGTGGTCGGTGCCCAAGTCACGATCTGATCGGTGATCTACGGATATATGCGGAAATTCGACACCTTTTTCTCCAGAAATTTAAGGAACACTGAGCTTCAGCTAGCGTCGTTAATGGCAACTTGCTAGTCTCGTGATCGGTGCCCAAGTCATGATCTTATCAGTAATCTAGGGATATTATACGTGGAAATTCAAAACCTTTTCCTCCAGAAATTTCAGGAACACTGAGCTTTAGCTAGGGTTAATGGCAACTTGCTGGTCTCGTGATCGGTGCTAAAGTCACGATCTGATCGGTAATCTAAGGATATTTATACGAGGAAATTCGACACCTTTTTCTCCAGAAATTTAAGGAACACTGAGCTTCAGCTAGGGTTAATGGCAACTTGCTGGTCTCGTGATCGGTGCCTAAGTCACGATCTGATCGGTAATCTAAGGATATTTATACGAGGAAATTCAACGCCTTTTCCTCCAGAAATTTTGGGAACATAGAGCTTCTGCAATGGTTAAGCTGGTTTTATATATGGCAACATTGGTAATCCGTGCTTTAATTTAATGACTGGAAATTAGATAAGTTTTCCTGCATTCCTGCGAAGGAGAGCCTCAAAAATTTTAACCTGGGTCAACAATGAAGTGAAATGTAAATTAAATGATTTATTGGTGGTGAATCGCCATATTTTTGGTAACTCTTGCCTTTATAATGGCAATTTTCCTACACTCTCTAACCTCGGCATGATGTAATCGGAAGTGATGTATTGAATCATGCTTTTGTCGGATGATCAAGTCACGACCGACCTGGTCAATTCGATGCTTGCAATTTTTAACGACTCAGAACTTCGGCTAAGTTTTATCTGGCGTGATGTAGGGAAACGTTTTCGTGTCGTGGCCGGTGCCCAATCTCGGTCCAACCGGTTATCGGCGGTTTGTTTTGCGGTGTATCGCACTTGGACAATTTGTCAAAATATGGATAGTAAGCCTATGGGACAATTATTATGAGTATTATATACTGACCGGAGCACATTTCTAAATATAAGTCCCAGCAAACATGTCTCGTAGAACCATCAGGTGGAATCCTCATAATCAACAATATCTGGTAACAGCTGTTATCCTTTGTGTGAAGTTTGATTTTGACGATGAAAGGATTATGAAGGAAACAGGATTTTCCGGACATTTGCTAACGTTCAGTGTATCAATACAATCAGTAACACTACGTTCCGAGATCTGAAATCCGATCTCTTCAATGACTAAACTAACGCACGACTGCAATTTGGTTTGATGTAAACAAAACTTACCAGGCGTTTTTGTGACACGCATAGTATCTATTCCATGCACACTAACTCTAAAACATGGACTTAATAAAAACTAAGTGCTAATTATTAAAACTGAACTACATAATACAGGTCACAATAGGTCTGCACTCACCGGCCAACCACATAGAACTGGCCAGAGGCCAATAGTAAACGGCGATCGTCGCGGCAGAAACAGATGGCGGCAAATAAACCGCCATCGTTTGTTTCTCACTCACCGATAGCAAATTTCCGGAAAATTTCCTGTTTCCTTAACAGTGATGTGTTCTTCCAGATCACCAACCTGGCCGGTCAACAAACAGTCTTCTGCAGATGAAATACCGTAGTTTATTCAGGTATCCCCGCCCAATGTATTATCAAATGTCATTATTGGGTTTTGTTTAAAGACTCTAGAAGTGTTACTGGAGGTAAAGGGTATTCTGTTTATACTCATATCGAGGGGTATTGCTCGATGGTTTGGAGCCGTCCCCCCAAAACGAAAAGTCCACATGGGGTTACCTTAAATTGATGTGGGTTTGGTTTCTTTAGATACACTTATGGAAGACATTTATGATGTTCACACTTGAACCTGTCTCTGTTATATTGTGTGTATGTGGATAATAAAAGGAATTGTGATATTGCAATGTAAGCTATTCAAATACAGATGCATATAAACCATCCAAAGTCTACAATGAATTGAATTCTTCTCTAAGAGATAAAATAATTCCACAGCCACATACTGAGTTAAGTATTTTTGTTAAAGTCTAGAAACTCGCAAGCAGCTGATAAGCCAGTAAGTGATAACTCATGCCCCAGTATTGACTTGTTACAGTTCGGTTGGCAGCTATTACATATTCCCTAGCGTCAGTGATTGACAACAAAGACCACGCATCAGAGTACAGCCACTCTATCCCGTAAAGTGTGCGAGCTTGATGAGTCAACGTAAATGTGCTCTTGTGCATAACGTAACAATAGCGTGAAGTATTTAATTACAGAGCAGCTTGCAATCCACTTGTTCTCTCAGTGTACTTGATGCTTTTTTAATGTCATCTAGGAAGTGTTGGTCTAATAATCTATTCTGAAATCCATGCTTGCCTGAGACCTTTGAAATGGTCAGTTTTATGACAGAAACTTAATGTTTTGGCACTACCCCAGCGGCTATTGTATACAGGGCTCGATAATTCCCGATCTATAACAGGTAAAGCAATAAAACTTCGTACATCATCACTGCACCTATAAATCTACTTTTTGAAGTAACTACTATTTTTTTCGTGTCAGGGGGTTGGCCCGCAAGGAGTCAGAAGGAAATCTTTAATCATAGCATAGTTCGAGTAGTACATCAAATTAGAGGTCTCTATTGGTAGAGTACGACGCTGCAAATCCGACCTGAAAAGGTTCACTCTTTAAAAAGTTACGCTGGTTTAAAGTTTGAAACATTTACAATGTACAATTCGTGAACTAGGTGGTTTAATATTCTTGTATTGTTTCAAGTTGTGAATGTTAAACTTTCAGTAAATGAAAACTGGACTTAAGGAATAGTTTGTAAGGTAGTTATTAACTCTTCATCTACAATAGAGGATGATCTACAAGGAGTTTGGAAAACAATTAACGTAAGCATAGTCCACGGTGTAGATTATTTTTAATTTGTAGACCATCTTCAATTGGATGTGAAGAGTCAATACCAAGCTTAGAAATTATTTCTTAATTAAATCCATTGTCCATTTACTAAGTTTAACCTTTGAGACATTACGAGAACATTAAACCACCTAGAGTGCAGGACCTACATTGTAAACGTTTCAAACTTAAAACCAGCGTAATTTTTTAAAGAGTAAACCTTTTCAGGTCGGATTTGCGGCATTGTACTCTGTTAATAAAGATCTTTAGTTTGATGTACTAATCGACATATGCTCTAATTTAAGATTTTCTTTTTACTCCTTACGGGCCACTCCATAACAAATAAATGGTAGTTACTTAAAAAGTAGATTTATATATATGAGCAGTTATGATGGACCTGTAATCGTTCGGGAATTATCAAACCCGTGCGGGACCTTTTTTTACGCCTGTATACGAGCAACTTGTATCCTAGCTACTCTCGTGGGCCGCTATCCGCAGCGGATCAAACAACACGACGCAGGCTGTGGTGAATCAGGATTCGTCAGAGCAAGAGTGTCCATTGTCCAGCCAAGGCTGCCTAACCTCCTGTAATGGGTGTGATGTAACACTTTCGACACCACAGCGCGCCGCTCGGCGGGTAATATTCAATTGCTCATGATGACCTCAACAACAGATCACTAAACCACGCTCGGCTCCGTCCCAAGGCCGCAGCAAAATGTCAGCTGTAATGGTATCCACTGTGGCTGCTGTACTTTCGGGTGATTTTAATTATAGCGCGTGTTGTACGGGAAATGTTCGTGTGGTGGACAAGTGGAGCACTCGGATTCTGTCGGGAACATCGACTCCAACAACCGAACAATCGAACAGAAACTATCGAATTCCATAAATCAACTCTGATGAAGCGCAGGTATATAGAGAAGCGAGCGACTCACTAAACCACGCTCGGCTCCATTCCAAGGCCGCAACAAAATGTCAGCTGTAATGGTATGCACTGTGGCTGCTGCAATTTCTGGTGATTGCGATTAACGCGTGTTGTACAGGAAATGCTCGTGGTGGACAAGTGGAGCACTCGGATTCCGACAGGAACATCGACTCCAACAACCGAACAGAAAAAATCGAGTTCCATAAATCAAATCTGATGAAGCGCAGGTACATAGAGAAGCGAGCTTTGCGAGTGCGACGCGACAGAGCGCGTTGAATAAAATACGCGCACGCTTAGGTTACCGAGGCGAATTAAAATTCAACTGGTGTAGCGCGGAGCGAGGGAGGGTACATTATTAAAGGAGGGGTAGCCGGCAAGATCCACTACGGATACCATTGACTGCCCCCAACTCGTCGGATCGATCCCCTGCCCCCCAACTCACCCCCGCGCCTGTAGAGTCACCCTCCTCCATCCGCCCGAGGAATTCCAATCACTGATTCAACACATGCTCGGGGTGGGATTCCGGTGGAACTTTTATCTGACACAAAAACGTCTATTATAATACCCCTCCCCCGTTCCACTCCACTTTCACCCGTCCACACCGTCGGTGGGCGGGGGGGGGGGGAGTGCGCCGCGAGTCGTTTCATTTCGAACTACTCCAGATTTTAATTGCGTTTCGAGCATTTGCGTCGGAGTTGTGACACAGTCTTATCCGAAGCCAAATCCCTCACTCGTGGATAAATGTTACGACCGGTGATGTCCTGTGATGACGCAAGCAGAATTCTCGCAACTTCCGTGTCAAGAGGCTGAACCCCTCTTCCAATCCCACAGTAGGCAGGGGGAGCGAAAATGGCTAACTTCCTGTCGAGTGTCGATCCCGGCCATAAAAATATCCCCTTCTGGAGCAGAGCAGAGCAGCAGTTGCTCCTTTCTTGACATTTGGTTTAACCAACAATCCATACACAGTATTTGCTTTATAAGAGTCTTATATTGGCTAACACCATGCTGGAAGAAGTGTACTGTTCGAAATTCCTGGGAATATACCTAGATTGAGGGTTGACTTGGAATGATCACATCGACCACGTTTGCTCCAAATTGGCATCAAGCATTTATGTTTTGAAGTCTCTAGCCATATACTGCATGAGTCAAATTAGGATGATGGTGTATTATGGCTTAATTTACCCCCATCTCACTTACGGGCTGGTGTTGTGGGGAGCTTATGCAAATAATCAATTCCTGAGATTGTTCAAGGTGCAAAAACAAGCAATTCTCATTAATGCTAAGTTGAAATTTAGAGAGTCGTGCAAGGAAGCCTTAACAAATTTGTAACTGTTGACACTGCCCAGTCTCTACATCTTGGAAACAACTCTGTTTTGTATGTCTAAATGTGCCATGACGAATGGCCGAGACATACATGTGTATGAGACTAGAGGCAGAGATAACTACCGAACTAACTGGTAGACACAGAACGGTGGTTTATGAACGCTTGTCTTCACAGGCAGGTGTTCGATAAATAAATTACTAGATTCGATAAAAAAAACACCAACGCTTAAGGTGTTAAAAACTCGTATGAAACGCCTTTTAGTGTCGCAAACATTTTATAATGTTGACGACTTTTTGGCATATGATTGGGAGACCACAAATTAAAAGACTGACTGAATTTGCCGCTGGAAGTGGGAATAATTGGTGAATTAATGGATGTAGGGCAGTTTGCAAATTGTATGATTGAATGAGATTATTTGTGGTGTGTATGACAAAGATTTTAGCTAGTAAAAAGTAAAAATTTGACTTTTGCCATGTGTTGTACAATGTTCCAGCAATGACAATCTGATTTGATTTGATTTGAGTGCTAATTTTCGAAGTCCTTTTAAACCACAAATTCCCACTTTGGAATAGTCATTGCAGAAAATAATGGATACGGATGCTTCTGTAAACTTGACCGGAAAGCTGTTCTAATGGAATGGTTAGTTAGGCCCAGTGCCAGGAGATTCTCAGCCGACAACAACATACTTGGGTCGGGCACAAGAATCTCGCTGGATCACATGACTGGTCCGCGATGATACATACTGCATTGCGGCGTCAGGTCTCCCCGTACACAGCGGTACTTCCTCCAGTCATGCCTCGTCACCGCCGTAGAAATCTATAGGATGATAAATGGAATTTTCTTGTGGGTTAGGTGATGACGAGAAGCTGCTGTTTTGTGTTTTGTAGTGTTTGTACACAACAGCACTTTTGCCATCCATCCAATCACACCTCATCAATGTTGAAATCTGTAGAGTGATAAATGTAATGTTTATTTTTGGGTTACGTGGTGACGAGAAGCTGTTTTTTGTTTGTTTTGTCGTGTTTGTATTTTCAGAACTCTTGGAATTCCATTCAATCATTGTCGAAATCTGTAGAGTGATAAATGTAATGTTTATTTTTTGGGTTACGTGGTGGCGAGAAGCTGTTTTTGTGTTTTGTCGTGTTTGTACCTTCAGAACTCTTGGCATTCTATCCAATCATTGTCGAAATCTGTAGGGTGATAAATGTAATGTTCATTTTTGGGTTACGTGGTGACGAGAAGCTGTTTTTTGTGTTTTGTCGTGTTTGTACCTTCAGAACTCTTGGCATTCTATCCAATCATTGTCGAAATCTGTAGGGTGATAAATGTAATGTTCATTTTTGGGTTACGTGGTGACGAGAAGCTGTTTTTTGTGTTTTGTCGTGTTTGTACCTTCAGAACTCTTGGCATTCTATCCAATCATTGTCGAAATCTGTAGGGTGATAGATATAATGTTCCTTTTTGGGTTGGGTGGTGACGAGAAGCTACTGTTTTGTGTTAAGTCTTGTCTATACACATAGGCACTTTTGGCATTCCATTCAATTATACCTCATCGTTGTCGAAATCTGTAGGGTGATAGATAGAATATTCCTGTGCGAGTTGGATAGTAACGAGAGAAGTTACTGTTTTGTGTTTTTTCGTGTTTGTACACAGCAACACTCTTGGCGTTCCTTCCACAAACTCATTCTTTGTCGAAATTTGTAGGATGAAATAAACAAAAACTTCCTGCGGGAGTGGTTGTTAAAGAGAATATAGTATTTTTGTTTTGTGGGGGTATCTAAAACACCTTGAAATTTCATTGAATACCTGGAATAAGTTGAACGAAAACAAAATAGAGGCAGAATAGCACAAAGTAGAGCTCAGTGTGCTTAAAAATCGCTGGTAGGAGCATTAGCTGTTACAAAAGAATGCGTTAACATTCTTGGTTATATATATGATGTTGAAGGTAACATGCGATATCATCCTACTCCGAAATGTTTCTGAGTGACGCCCCTTGACATATTTTCTGACATCTCTACTTCTACGGCGATTCAGGATTTTTTAGCAGTATCTGGCATAATAAAAAGACTGTTACTTTTATTTGCAATTGAAATTATAACGCTGAAAGCATCTCGCCGACCGATACCATCTCATTCCGACACGCTCTCGAGTGATAAAGCCTGTCTGGAGGCAGTGGGGAGAGACGTTGATTGCACGGAATCAATGGCGTCCATGATGACAGCCCATTCATTACGGGCCTTGTGCTGGAGCGGTGCGGCGCTTTGTTGTGTTGACCTCAACACAATGTCACTTTGCCCCCTTCCCCCCACCCATCCCTTTCTCCTCGGCCCTCTGCCCTCGAGGCGCCCCTTATCCTCGCTCCTTGTTGCTCTGCATGTGGTGAGTTCGGTGTTTAATTCACTCCTTCGTGGGAAGTCCTCTCCGTGGACGTGTCTGAAAATTTAGTGAGGTGGCTCTCAGATCTGTTTTAGAAATATCCATAAGTTTTCCTAGATAGTATCCTCCAAAACTCTGAAGTCCCACAAGAGAATTTGGTTAGTCCGCGCATCCCTGCCCATAAAGCACATGGGAACATCACAAAACCCTGCCCATAAAGCACACGAGAACATCACAAAACCCTGCCCATAAAGCACACGAGAACATCACAAAACCCTGCCCATAAAGCACACGAGAACATCACAAAACCCTGCCCATAAAGCACACGAGAACATCACAAAACCCTGCCTATAAAGCACATGAGAACATCACAAAACCCTGCCCATAAAGCACACGAGAACATCACAAAACCCTGCCCATAAAGCACACGAGAACATCACAAACCTCTGCCCATAAAGCACACGAGAACATCACAAAACCCTGCCAATAAAGCACACGAGAACAGCACAAAACCCTGCTCATAAAGCACACGAGAACATCACAAAACCCTGCCTATAAAGCACACGAGAACAGCACAAAACCCTGCCCATAAAGCACAAAGCGCTGCCCATGAAGCATATGAGAATATCTATAAATACTGTCTAAACAATCAATCCTAAGTGATAAAAGGCGTTTCTTCACGACAATTTTGGAATTGGAGAAAGATGGCAGTGAAATGAGTTTTTACAATGTAGAAAATTAATTACTCACTAACCGACACTTCATGAAAGGACTTGAAAGCACTGTGGGTATCGGAAGGGAGGTAAGTTTAGGACTACAAACTTGTGCACTGTGCAGTGGTCATTCATCAGACAAAAAGTTCTCTCAGTCCCCATCCATCCAGCGAACCTTTTCAAGTCATTAAAAGGGGTGAAGTTCCGGAGGGGAGAGAGATTCCATCCCTCTATTATCCTCTTCCCCTGCAGTGTGCGCTAGGGAGTGGGGGAGGGGTTATCAGCTGTTCGGTCGAGGACACCTGCTCCTCTATCAATGTCAGTCAAACAGACCCATTTGGCGAGGAAAGGTCCCCCCTCCCCCTCCCCCGCGGCGGCGCGGCTGGAAGAATGCAGGCCGACCTTGAGTCCCCCGTGCCTGCAGCCAGCTCACCGCTCGGCGCGGGATAAATTGGTGTGAGAAAATTGCTCTAATGGTGGCCAAGGCCGCAACCGATGCATTACGCGGCCACCTCATAAGGAAACTTGCCTCTGAGAATTTCTGTGTCTGCGTCCTTTTTTTCCGTGGAATTAAGTGCTATCAAGCCTTGTAAAGGTGGCGGAGAAAGTGTGTTTACAGCTTGTGCAGATTTCCGGTGAAAGCAGAGTCCGTCGTCGATGAGGTCGTTTTAATACGTTCCCAAGTCAATATTTACACGGGACGTTCCGGTGCCAAGCCTGCCTGTTGGTAAACACTGATTCTGGTATATATTATGTATGTTGGGTACTAACGATATACAGGCGGACCGCGTTAATCCGAATATGTGTTTACTCGAGACTTTCCGATTATTGAAATGTTCGGATTATCAAGGAAATACTAATGAAACACTCTTAACCTTATTTCAACGTGCCCCTTGACTCTGCAGGCCTTCAGTTTGTGACATGGAAATCTAAAAATACCGACTGATCACGGCTGAAGGTTCGGATTAATGCGATCCTGCTTTATTATATGTAAATATACACTGGTATTTCTACAACGACTAAATTTTATGTGGCCTATGACTTCAACATAGGCTAAGTTCAAACGTTAACATATAGGCTACTGAAAAAAATGTGACATTATTAATTTTTAATAAATTCAAGCGTCAACATAAACTAATAATAATAATAATAATCTCTTTATTGCATTATTTTAACAATTTTTACATCGTATCGCAATCGTCAACAGTTTTTATAAGTCCATTTACATTATTGGAAATTTTGATTTCTTCAGGGAGCCTGTTGATTAATCTGACACCAACTTCTTGCGGTAGATTTTGCGCTAATGTCAATCTGTGTTGATGCGTGCGAAAGTTGTCCCTGCCTCTAGTTTCATATTGATGAACGTCCCCGCCACGAATCAAAGTGCACCTTGATCTGCAGTACACGATCACCTCAAAAATATAGAGGCAAGGCAAAGTCAGCAATCTCAACTCCCCGAAAGATTCCCTACACGACTCTCTATAATTTAAATTTTTAATGATTCTGACAGCTTTTTTCTGGAGTCTAAAGACGCGCTCCATTTTGTTTTTTGCACAACTTCCCCAAAGTGTTATCCCATACGCAAAATGAGCATGGATTAGGCCATAGTAGGCCATTTTTAAAACTTCTGGGAAACAAAATTTTGCTAGATTGCTCAGAGCATATATACCTGAGGTAGCTCTAGCACAGACCCTGTCAACATGATCGCTCCAGGTCTACTGACAAACATTGTTGCATTATTGTAAAAAAATCAAGCGTCAACATAGCCTTACTGTCTAAAATTGTGACATTATTTGTAGTAAATTCAAGCGTTAACATAGGCTACTGACAAACATTGTGGCATTATTGTAATAAATTCAAGCGTAAACATAGGCTACTGATAAAAATAGTGACTTTATTTGTAATAAATTCAAGCGTCAACATAGGCTACTGTCGAAAATTGTGATATTATTTGTTATAAGTTCAAGCGTAAAAATAGGCTACTGACAAAAATTATGATATTATTTGTAATAAATTCAAGCGTCAACATAGGCTACTGACAAAATATGTGACATTATTTGTAATAAATTGAAGCGTCAACATAGGCTACTGACAAAATATGTGACGTTATTTGTAATAAATTGAAGCGTCAACATAGGCTACTAACAAAAATTGTAACATTATTATTGTAGTTCATAGACAAATTCTATGTGAAGATTCTAAACAATACGTCCTTAATTAGAGGAAAACGTCGGCGGAATTTCAACTGTTGGTTTGGGAAGAGTCGGGTACACGTACGTGAGTAGCAGCGGCAACAACAGCTGTCGAGTAGCAGTCACGGCGGCCATCTTGACTACTTGACATTCGGCCTGTATCCGCTACACCAGCCCCGGTCCCGGGCCTAGGCCACCTCTTCCCATCCGGGACTTTTTGTACACGGTCCGGTTTCGTTACAGAATCGGACCGACCATTGTTTGTGCCGGGGACCATAATGGAATGCGCCCACGGCAGTGTTGTGTTGTGCGGGTGGTGGGACGGGGGGGGGATCGCAAATATCTCTCCTCCCCCCCCCGCGCGAGCAGCTCCCATGCCCGTGATGGTGTGGCGGGACGTTTTTATCGCCGCACGGTTCCTGGGACTCTTGATTTATCGGCGACACGTCCCTGGTAGCGACCGGGGGATTCTTCACGCTCAGCGTCACAACAACCGGATTTGCGTTTTCACCGTGAACCGCATAAAATATGTTGGGTAAATAGTACAGAATGCGTCCACTACAGTTGAGGAGAAGGATTTGGGATTACAGCGTGGGTGAGCTGCCCTCTGCGAGTCAATACGCACTGAATAAAAACGAACACTACATCCGTCCTTCCGGTCGGCCCACTAATTAATTCATTATGACACTTCTCGTAGGAGAGATTATGGCGAAAAGCAGAAAAAAAAGTTCTTCTCCTTGTGTTTCTCTCAAAGGAAAGGGGTCTTAATAGGGGCCACAAATCACTTTAACAAACGACAGTTTCTGGTGGGCGAATCTAAAGGTGGAGGGGTGGTGGGGGTGGGGAGGGGCGTACAAAGGTCGGAATTACTGTCCTCCCACACCGCACGACCCCAGGGGGGTGGAGTGAGGGAGGGGCGGTATTGATGAAGGAGGGTGCCTGTGGCAGCGATGGTGTGGTGAGGGGAGGGGGTGTTGACCTTGATGTGTTTGCGGACTCGTGAATTGATGAATGCCTTCAATTTCGTATCGCATAACACTTTCCAGCGCCGGAATGGAACGCATTCCGCGACCAGTTCGGTAAGAGCGATAATCTGTTTATATAGCACCGCGTTTGTTGTTTACTCTGATTATCCCTGTTATCACTGACTGATTGTACGGGCACTGGTTGAACTCGCCTTTTGTTTATCCGTATAGAAATACATTGAAACGTCAGTTTCGGTTTTAAAAATTAAGTAGGGATCTTTAGTATTTACGTTTTAAAATAGAATAGTGCTCCTAACGTAACATTTAGGCTATGTGTATCAAATTGTCGGAAAATCCAAAACTATACATGAAAAATTGTATAAACAAAAAACTGTGGTTTTGTCACACACAGGGTGATCAGACATTAAAGACAGGGTGATCTAAAAGAAGGACTTTTCGGGGTGAAAATGAGGACATTAAAGCAAAGATGAGGACAGAATTTAATATTCTTATAAACTTTGCGAGAAACATTTATTTTTACATTATATTAAAATGCATATTATAAATTAGTACTGTATTTCTTGTAATGCAAATAAAAGATTTGTTTTGATATATAAATCGAAAAATAAAAGGAATTTATATTATTAAAGTGTATATTGATGGATAAAAGTATTATTTGAGGCCATTATTTTGAAAGTTGCATAAGGTATTACATTGATTATTGTTCGAATTTTTCTTTGTCACAAGTCACAAAATCTTTATTAAAAAATAAGACACGATAATTTACAGTCCATGTGCACCACAAGGGTGCGTGCGGGGAAAATTAACACATTAAGAAGTATATAATTCATTAATGTATGGCAGATTAATGCTAGATATAGAAATACCATTGATTTTATCCCGAATTTTATGTTATAAATCAATTTTGTGAAGTAATTGCCATGAAGCCAGTATATTATATTCAAATTGGCTTTTACTTACAACCATACTGACAGTAAAATACATTAAAATGAAAACAAATTTTTACAATGTAATGATTTGTGCAATTTTTTGCCTTAATGCAAAATGTCTTCATTTATTGTATTTTAAACAGTACTTCTGTATTTACAAGAAATGATAGGTTTTCTAGGAATAAGCAGAACAGTATTTTATACATTAAAAGGTTTTGGAATGATAGTGTATAAAATTGTAGCCTATTTAATTATTTAAAAAAGGCAGTGTTTTGTAATAAAGAAAATCAATATATTATAATTGAAAATCAACTGTTACCCTAGTGTCTCGGAGAATATTGAAATGAAATTAATTATACATCTTCTCATATTCGTGTCCGTCCTCTGCAGGCGTTTTTAAGCTTTGGCCAAAAGTTCTTCACAAGATCTGATTGGCATGTTTTAGTAGTCGGACAATTTTTCCTTTGTTAACTGTACGAACTTAATGTTTAATGTTTTTATGTTCCTTCTGATTACTAAAGCGCAATTCGTTTCTTTCGGTCTTACACTGGCTTAAAAGGGGATCGGCCTCTCCTTAAACAAAAATAAAAAGTCACCTCCAAGTCCCGGCCCAGTTGGATTCTTCAAAACTGCTGTGCAGGGCGCCCTAGGTTGCCGAGTGAAACAACCCTTATGTTGGTGGGGGGGGGGAGTTTTGTCATCCCTGTCCATTGTCTACGCGTCGGAATGATGTTCATTCACTAGAACAATCAATCATGCTGTGTCGACAAAGCTGAACTGTAGATTTCTGTAAATTCGCGTTTTCTAAACGAAAACTGTAGCAGCCTAAATGTCGAGTCTCTTCAACCATGAAATGGAATGGAATCTTTGTTGCCCAGCTATGGGATACAGTGACATATGGTATAGCGTAATTGTACAATATAGAAGGCCGTGAACACATTGTTGTCACTGCACCGCTACCGTACATTGTAAATCATGTTGAAATGCACTGTTCTACGCGTTTACGTTGTCAATACCTCCAAGAGACAGTCTCTATAAGTTTACTATGGTGTTATAATTATTTCTAGCATCGTGTAGGCCAGGACAATTTGAAAATGAAAACTTAAATGTACCTACATAATAAACACAAGTTGGTGTTCTAGGTCTATTATGTTCTTATACCTCTATGTATAATATTTTGTTTAGTTTCCAGAAAACGGTTTAAGTTCAATTTATAATTTGTTTATTAACATCTTTCTATTTCTACTTTTGAAGATGAAAAATCAATACACAATTTTTATGTAGTTCCTCAAAACTCAAGTCTGTTACTTGTTGAAGTGGAAAGTGTGGTTTATGTTTATATATTATTTATTATAAACATTGTAACAATTTGTTTTCATTTTAATGTATTTTACTGTCAGTATGGTTGTAAGTTAAAGCCAATTTGAATAGAATATACTGGCTCCGTGGCAATTATTTCACAAAATTGATTTATAACATAAAATTCGGGATAAAATCATTTGTATTTTTTTATCTAGCATTAATCTGCCATAGATTAATGAATTATATATTTTTTAATGTGTTAATTTTCCCCGCTCGCACTCTTGTGGTGCATGGGGACTGTAAATTATCGTGTCTTATTTTCTTAATAAAGATTTTGTGACTTGTGACAAAGAAACATTCGGACAATAATCAATGTAACCTTATGCCACTTGCAAAATAATGGCCTCAAATAATATATAAACATATATTATATATTGTTATGTTTAAATAATATTGGGTTGAGGCATCGTTTTCAATGAACGCAGCCACGGTGACATTAATATCGACTGTAAAATTAGGATTTTTATTAGCAGTTACAATTATTTGTGGAGGAAAATGAAAAGCTCTAAGCGGATCCCTGTGGTACTCCCATAAAAAGAATCGGAAGAAGTTCGGAGGGATTCAAATGGAAATACCTCAAAAGTGAATAGCAAAGCAGTAAATAAAACTAGAAGTCGAACTGGGTGACGTGATACCTCTGGACATCGATGGAGGGCAGTTCTGAAGTGAACGAAAGCAAACAGCTCTCGAGATAGTGATTGTAGGACTGTAGGTGCACGTCTAGTTGTGACGAGGGTGGCTGACGTCACGTTTTCGCAGGGTTGGAAAGTACCGATCGTACTTTCCTAGAGTGGCCTGGCCGTGCTTTTGTGTTTCTACCTGCACTCGTTTCAGTAATACTTCCACTACGTTGATACAGTATCCTGCTGAGGTAGTGTAGCAACAGTTTACTCAATCATGTAGATGAATTACAATTTTTTTTGTAACAAATCTTAAATATATACAGTAAAGTTACTATTAATTATTTCCCCTCTTGTTTAATACTGTTGTGTGCGAGTAGAGTTACGAGTCAACTGCAATGGTTAATTTTTGTTTTATTATTGAGGTCAAGAATACAAAAAATCTTGTAGTTGTTATCTAATACGTCACCTTTATATGACTTAAAACAGTTAACTGTACGAAGCCAGAATATGTTACTGCCTTAAACAGTGGTTCACAAACCAAAACTTAAACTAAACTTATCTTACAGAGATACTTAACTTGTATTATAGAGCATAATTATGTATGAGTCGATCAGAAGTTAAATTGTACCAAAAATTAAATCTGTCAATGGAATATAATACAATTGTGGTAATTATTTGTATGTAATGTAACAACTATCCCTATGTTTGTTAAAATAACACACCTGCAATATGAACAATGTTTCAAAAAGTTATAATGATCTAGTATTATTTTTGAATTGACAGTATAATATGATTGATTTCAATTTATGAATGCAAGTTTAACTTTATAGTAATACATCATTTAGGATGTATAAACAATCAAATAAACCTAATCTTATTGAAGGTAGATAATCAATCTCTCAACAAAAAAAGTAAATCGGACAGTGAGTCCTAGGCCGGGACCGTGAACCCATTGTCCGCCCCTTATGAATAGAAATGGCCCCACGACGTGGACCTACAGTCCGTTTACCCGAGAGATAGCAGCTAACCTATAAGTAACGTTTCAAAATTTGACGGGATCTGGGTCACAAATACCCGATGCAGTAATGTGGTAAGACTTACCCAACCACAATTTCGTGGGTGAACATTGCAAGGAAAAGTGGTTTGTGAGCTCTTCGTAATTTTTTTGTAGATATGGAAGTATACAGTTATAGGAAAATGTTTTGTCTACAATAATTATTGTTTTAGGGTTTAGTAAATAATTACCGTACCACAATTTTGGTCGCCAAATTTTTATACAGGACAAATTCTTGAATGCTTTAAATCTGATGGCCTAATAAAGCTCGTAATTACCAAAGGAGGGCGGGTGCCAAACAAGAAAATCATGGTGGTGTATTATTGTAAGGGGGGAGTGGGCGAACCATGGCCCGGGAGATGCAAAATGTGAGGCGAGAGGGAAAGCCAGGGTGCTATACGCGCGGTAATAACAATAACGGCGAAGTGCCGACCGTCCGCACAGCCGCCATCTTGTCTCGGCCACGCCACAGTGCGTAGCGCTCAGCGTAGCGAACACTCAATGGTAGCGTACTTTCGTTATTTCGGTGTAAACCAAACCGGTGATAATCAGATAACAGGTGGCCGTTCGTTTTGAAAGTTTTCCCCTTATTTTGCATTATTCTTTATGGTGATTAAATAGCGACTAACACGCAAAGCTTGTACAGTTGTACGGTTTTAGTGAGCAGAAGATGTTGCTCTACAGCCACAAACACGTGAAGCTTGTACAGTTGTACAGTTTTAGTGAGCAGAAGATGTGTTGCTCTACAACCACAAACTCTCGAAGCTTGTACGGCTTTACAGTTTTAGTGAGTAGATGTTTCTCTACAGTCACAAACAAGCAAAGCTTGTACAGTTGTACGGTTTTAGTGAGCAAAAGATGTTGCTCTACAGCCACAAATACGTGAAGTTTGTATTGTAGTACGGTTTTAGTGAGCAGAAGATGTTGCTCTACAGCCACAAATACGTGAAGTTTGTATTGTAGTACGGTTTTAGCGAGCAGAAGATGTTGCTCTACAGCCACAAACACGTGAAGTTTGTATTGTTGTACGGTTTTAGTGAGCAGAAGATGTTGCTCTACAGCCACAAACACGTGAAGCTTGTACAGTTGTACAGTGTTAGTGAGCAGAAGATGTGTTGCTCTACAACCACAAACTCTCGAAGCTTGTACGGCTTTACAGTTTTAGTGAGTAGATTTTTCTCTACAGTCACAAACAAGCAAAGCTTGTACAGTTGTACAGTTTTAGTGAGCAGAAGATGTTGCTCTACAGCCACAAACACGCGAAGCTTGTACGGCTTTACAGTTTAGTGAGTAGATGTTTTTCTACAGTCACAAACAAGCAAAGCTTGTACAGTTGTACGGTTTTAGTGAGCAGTTGATGTTGATCTACAGCCACAAACACGCGAAGCTTGTACACTTGTACAGTTTTAGTGACAGAAGATGTTGCTCTACAGCCACAAACACGCGAAGCTTGTACACTTGTACAGTTTTAGTGACAGAAGATGTTGCTCTACAGCCACAAACACGCGAAGCTTGTACACTTGTACAGTTTTAGTGACAGAAGATGTTGCTCTACAGCCACAAACACGCGAAGCTTGTACACTTGTACAGTTTTAGTGACAGAAGATGTTGCTCTACAGCCACAAACACGCGAAGCTTGTACACTTGTACAGTTTTAGTGACAGAAGATGTTGCTCTACAGCCACAAACACGCGAAGCTTGTACACTTGTACAGTTTTAGTGACAGAAGATGTTGCTCTACAGCCACAAACACGCGAAGCTTGTACACTTGTACAGTTTTAGTGACAGAAGATGTTGCTCTACAGCCACAAACACGCGAAGCTTGTACACTTGTACAGTTTTAGTGACAGAAGATGTTGCTCTACAGCCACAAACACGCGAAGCTTGTACACTTGTACAGTTTTAGTGACAGAAGATGTTGCTCTACAGCCACAAACACGCGAAGCTTGTACACTTGTACAGTTTTAGTGACAGAAGATGTTGCTCTACAGCCACAAACACGCGAAGCTTGTACACTTGTACAGTTTTAGTGACAGAAGATGTTGCTCTACAGCCACAAACACGCGAAGCTTGTACACTTGTACAGTTTTAGTGACAGAAGATGTTGCTCTACAGCCACAAACACGCGAAGCTTGTACACTTGTACAGTTTTAGTGACAGAAGATGTTGCTCTACAGCCACAAACACGCGAAGCTTGTACACTTGTACAGTTTTAGTGAGCAGAAGATGTTGCTCTACAGCCACAAACACGCGAAGCTTGTACACTTGTACAGTTTTAGTGACAGAAGATGTTGCTCTACAGCCACGAACACGCGAAGGTTGTACAGTTGCACTGTTTTCATGTGAAATCAAAAATTTAACTCGTAATTATTTTATTACTATTACAAGTATGTTTTAAATTGATAGATTTACTGAAAGAAATTTTTCAAAAATTCGATGAAATGCATTTAAGTGTATTATTCATCAATAATGTAATTTTAATGTATACTGAAATAATAATAACAAACTGTTGTTAAATAAAAATAGTGACTACTTTAAATAATATAAGTTAGGGCTAGTTTTATAATAATTTAATAGACACTTTTGGGTCCGACAATTCCGCTGACGATAATCGCCTTACCAAATAAACAAGTCAGTTGGTTTACACATACCATACAAGTATACACAATAAAATTACGAGACTAATAATACGGAATAAAATTACAACTTGAATCTTCTGAGGGGGGGGGGGAGTGTTGGGATTCAGATGACGTTAGTTTACATGACTTTATTAGAGGCAGATCTGAGATCATCAGATGGAACTTTCTGACCCGGAAGTAATTGTTAGTTATTAACCCGTTGTTAAGTCTGGCCTAGTGGTGTCATGTGGATATACTCGTATCAGTACTAGCAGTATTTACTCACTCTAGACCGATAAGGGAAGTGCTGGAGGGTGAGCGCTATGCTTTGTGCCAACACAGCTTGCCAGTCAGTCTATTCTTCTTCTTCTTCCTAGTCGAGGAACGCCCAGCCCGGTGGTGAGCTGCCAAGCCAACTAAACACCTGCCAACAGCATTCCACCACAATCGCTGCCCCATCCTAATTAACAGCTGTTTCTTTATGCGCTCTGTTCTCGTCACGTATCACTTTCTGTTATTGTTTATCACTCCGATTGTCTCTCAATGCATACTTTATGCGGATTAATATTATACAGGGTGTAATATAAGTCCTAATAGCCTACGCCTCGATATATTCCAAACGGATTGAAATGTGGAGATAAAATCTTCATCATCTCTATAATACTTTTTTGAACGTTTTGAAAAATTGTAAAAAGTAACAAAAACGTAATTTTAATAAGTCTGGTGAAGGTTGTACATTGGTATCTCAATCCGTTTAAAAATATATCCAGAATAATCAGGACTTAATTTACACCCGTAGATGCAAGGCGTTAGGGGTTTTTTTGTCCATAACTTTTCCAGGATCGTCGTAGAGATGTTTTTTTCACGTCATTGTGTTTCATTTGAATTTACCTTTCAAATGACAAGTCACAAGTTAGGGGTTGCAATTAAAAAATTTAAAGTGACCCCCCTCTACCCTCCCCCCTTTGAAAAAGGGAGGAAGAAATATTTTTATCCTTCAGTCCATAAATGTATTTTAATAGGTGGTGAGGATTGTACATCGATGTCTTAATCCGTTTGGAATGTATCCAGGCGTACCAGGACTTAATTTACACTCTGTAGGCTATATATATAAGGAATTACTAACTTGTGTGCTAATGAAGGAGGCTAGCTACTGGAATATAATGCAGCAGTAAACAACTTGAGAGACTATTAAGATCCCAAGTACAACATGTTACACTATTGAAAGGTTTATTTCTAATAGATCTACACGAACATCTCCCTGACGCGTAGATGGATCCCAGTGTTTTATTGTTATGCATGCGTCGTTGAATTACGTGTGTTCTGCTTGTGTTTTTGTAGTTGAATGTCGATCACTACTGGTGGCGGCTTACTATACTACAGTACTACACTATCAGGCCTGGTCTGGTATCCGTGGCGGCCCAATAAAACTGCCGGGAATGTTCCCAGTGGAATTTGCATACCCGGCGTGTCTGGCAGCGGAGGGAAGGAAGGAATGGCTTCCTTAATTATGTTTTATGTGTAGCGACCGAGAGACCGTACCCACAGGGTTGCCGGAGGGGGGGATGATGAGGGGGTTCGTGACTCATCCGGGGGGGAAGGGGGGGGGAGAAAAACAACGGAAAGGCACGCACATGCGAGTGTGCGACGCAGTCATAAAATTGCAACTCTGGCGAGCTCCTCCCACCGTGCCCGGGAAAAGGGGTCGTTGCCATGGCAACGTGGCTTCCCCCTCCCTGGTGCGCCCCCTCCCCCCTCCCCCGCCCCGCGGACTGCCAGGTTCTCGCTCCGCACTCAGGCCGTGTTGCGCCGCCACCACCAGTCAATAATAAATAGGTGTTAATTACCATTGTTCTGTGACAGGGGACTTTCTTGTGCGTACTGTTTTTGTTCGGTTCTTGTTGTTTTGAGTGAATTGTGACTGTTGTTTTTGTGTTCCGGACGCCGTTACCCACCGACCGAGGTAAAATATCTCCGAATTCTTACTCAAGTTTCGATTGTCCTAATTAGGTACCAAACAATCCAGTTTAAATTTTTACATCTAGTTCTGTATGCACTACTTTCAAAAATGTGCTATTAATTGAAGCGTTTTAACAATACAATTAGTTAGCACTAAACGTACCAGCTTTTTTTAGATGTGGCATAATCTTACTGCAGGAGGTAATAAGATAATCATTGAATCTCTATCAAAATCTCTCTCTTTTCACTGCTATGTATGAATATTGTTTAGTACACCATAAATATCCAGTCTACTGAGATCCTTAGATATCTAGCCCTATCTAAATGTCAATTTAAAAATAAAATTACCATTATGCTCATCTATTCCTATTGCAGTTTAGTATTATTGATTTAGAAAGTGTTTGATTGAACACCGTATATAATTTCATATTTGTCCTTGAGGCTATTATTGTTTTAGCCAGACGTGTATTTTGTCTAATTGAAAGCTCTACGTGTCTTGAAGTCAACATAATTTGTAAGTCTGGGATGAACGCAAAGAGGATGTCGATTATTGGGTCACGGTGATTTCTATTCCAGGGACAGCCGCTTGTCACGATCACTGGACATGCTGTCCACATCCGGTTCCGGGCGTGACGTGGCGCCTGTCCAGACGGGTCGGGTGACTCATAGACGGTACCATGTCAGGGCGGACCGAGAGTTCAGCGTTATTATCACCACAATTATTGATGGTACACTCAAGTAATGATGCCCTTGCAGAGTACAATGTTGCCCAACACCGATGATGGTAACAGAGGCAGACGTGTGGTTGAATAGTCGGGGCCCACTCTCTAGTCTCTTCCTGCATCGTTCACGGCACAGTAACACCTGTCTTGGCCGGATAATGGAAGCGCTGTTGCCAGCTGCTCGGCACGGCTCGGCTGAACCGTTATCCGGGCGGAGAAAGGCCGGGCCGTCACTATTGTCGATGTCGTGGCTCTCGACCGTAGGTTCTCAGTAACTTCACTGCGACAAACCTGCGAGTGCTAAATCGATGCTAAATTTTTTACCCCGGAAAGTTTTCTGGTGAAGATCAAATCGTGTTTTATTGCGTTTTAACAATAAATCACTGAAAATCACACATCCAAACTTACACTTCTACACATTCACTCAAGCACACTCTCACTTACCTTAGATCCTACATGCCTCTCCTAAAATCCCAGCGGCTCATCATGAACTCATCAACAGAGTAGAACGCACTGGACGCCAATAGGCGTTTTAGACGAATTCAATTCAATGTTTTTTATTGCATGAAAGACAATATAAGTTGCATCGCAATCTTCATGACATTTACAAGCTAAAATTTTGCATTCAGATTTACAGTTTTTTCATTCACCCAAATTCTCATTCATTACATAATTTCCCCACTCTAATCACATGGTCAATCTAATTAGGTGGTCCCCCAATCGTTTGCCATGATCTCGTCTGTACTATAAAAAAACTTCCGAGAGTGATCAGCGCGGTTTTCAGACGAGTCTTAAATGCTTTAGTCATTGTGGCATTTTTCGTCCATTTTGGCAATTTGTTGACGAAATGAACTCCTGCCTGTGAAGGCAATCTGTTATAAGCCACCGCCCTGTGTCTTCCAGTACGGCGGTTATTCCTGCCTCTAGTTTACGTCACTACCTCTTATGACCTCGCGTTTTGATTTGAAAAAAAGAGATGTTTCCAGAATATAGAGGCAGGTAAGCGTCGTTAACAGTTTGAGACTATTTAATACTGGTAGATTTTTTATTTGAATTTGAGTTTTGAATTGATTTTCGATTGTTGGAGTTCTTTGTACTTTCCGGTAGTTTATCATTGAATCTGAAGCTAACTTTTTGTTGAATCTGTGATGTTGAACTCGTCAGCCTGTGATGTTGAACCCATCTGCCTGTGATGTTGAACCCATCTGCTTGTGATGTTGAACTCGATAGCTGTCCCTGACTCTTCTCGTTCTCATATCGGTGAACGTCCCCGTGACAGACCAAAGTGCTCTTTGACCTGCAGTATATGGCCACGACAAATTCGTAGAGGCAGGGCAAAGTCAGAAATCCAAGCTCCCCAAAAAGATTTCCTGCACGACTCTGCAACTGGATAACTTTGTATTCTGAAGAACAGCGTTTCCCACATTATTTGTAGACCACAGCACTAAAAGGGTTAATTGCGTTGTTACGTTTTCGACAAATCTCAGTTCACCCATAGAGGAATTCCAGAGCAGCTGACAGATTGAATCATTATTGAATCATTGACAGATTAGTCCACAACGGTATTATTATCTATTAATTAGAAGGCCTTTCCGCTCATTGTTTGCAAATTTAAACACTTACAATCGTTTACGTTATTTCTGTAGCAGTCGTCGCATCACTCAGATGGAAGATATACGTTTTGTGCTCAGTTGTAGACGAATTAGGCCTGTAGCCGTGGGTAGGGTGTAAAGCACAGGGATAGGAAGTGTTACAATGTGCCGTTATCTAGTACCAGCTAATGCACATTCTCTCCCACTGATAACGTTATCGGAACATGTGCTGCCTCGCAGTCGTGGAGGTGACCTTGACACGTCACACATATCTGCGCGCCACATTAAGTGTACTATCTCACGATCGATATCGCAAACAGTCTACATACAGACTGTGGGAGAGGCATCCTTAACATTGACTACTTTCCAGTTCTGTGTTACGATTTGCACGGTTCAGAACACGCTGATGACGTCATTGTTAATTATAATTACAGCTGGTCCTGACGTTATAACGATTACACTGTATAAAAAAGGTATGTGCAAAGAAACCTTAAAGAATAAGGTGCTGGATGGTGGACTGAGTGGGAAAGAGAAGGCGATTTTCACACAATGATTTAAATGAGACAGGATACGGCTGTGGGCCATTTTGTGGCAGCGAACGAAGCAGTGAATGTTCAGTTATTGAACATTGTAATGTCTGTACGCCTAAATGATACGGAAATAAGGGCAGCGCTTAAGCTACTCATGAAACTCGGTGACATATTTATCAACTGGTTGAAAGTTAGAGCGTTCGGTTTGTAGACATAGCTCTCGCTTAAAGCTAAAGCTAAATCATACCGGAAGTATGCAGTGCAATTTCGATGGTCCATAAGTATTACACTGAGTTGCAAATGTTCGATTTGTTTGGATAAATTATTTGTATGCTGAAAAATAATTGAAATTTAGACAAGCAGAGGTATTATTTTTAGTGTTTTTATATAATTAATGTATTTTATTAAATTGAAACTGTCAATAAACGGTAGTAAAAGGTAATATTGGGACTCACATAGAGCAGAGTCAAGTGTTCAGGGTGGTGAAACCCGCGCATGCGCAAAGCCTGAACTAGCAATCGTTGTCTAATTGATACCATCGCTCGAGATTTTTGTTAATCTTTGTTGGATATCTCGTACAGGAAGATTCGCATGTTCATGCGATGAGTGAACACTGAAGCGATATCTGTACTGTACACAAATGCGATTTGTTCAACCTGTACGAAGGTCTGTACTATTATTGGATAATGTGTAGGGGTCTCCACTCTCCACAGTAATATAGTTTCTCGTATTTTCAACAATGACGGGGAGGCGATACCTTAGGTTAGGACCGTAACAAGATGTGATTTGAACATGGCTACATACAAGATAGGCTATCATGTATTTAGCCCACTGACCCGAGATAACTCTGTAGCAGCATTATCAACGTCACACAGAGACAACAGGGTTATCGTCATGCGGCGATGTGTTGTGCCACATAGGCATCGGTTATGTAACGCCGCCGCACAGCGCCGACAACCGAATATATTACTCTGTGTTGGTTCAGCTGTCTGGTTCACCTCCACGGCTTTTGTCAACATGCATGTGTACCGTTCTCGTTACTTTTACCCGTGGAGTGGAAGAGAATTAGTGCCACAATCAATCATATATACATAGTAACAGTAGTTACATGATGGTTCATATGGCCATTCTTCTTAGTTTTCTCGTGGAGTGGAAGAGAATTGGTGCCACAATCAATCATATATACATAGTAACAGTAGTTACATGATGGTTCATATGGCCATTCTTCTTAGTTTTCTCGTGGAGTGGAAGAGAATTGGTGCCACAATCAATCATATACACATAGTACCCATAATTACGTGATGATTCATGAAAGAGACTTAGTACCACAATCACATATACACATAGTACCTGTAGTTACGTGATGATTCTTGGAAGAGAATTAGTGCCACAATCACATATACACATAGTAACAGTAGTTACATGATGGTTCATATGGCCATTCTTCTTAGTTTTCTCGTGGAGTGGAAGAGAATTAGTGCCACAATCACATATACACATAGTACCCATAATTACGTGATGATTCATAAAAGAGACTTAGTACCACAATCACATATACACATAGTACCTGTAGTTACGTGATGATTCGTGGAAGAGAATTAGTGCCACAATCACATATACACATAGTACCCATAATTACGTGATGATTCATAAAAGAGACTTAGTACCACAATCACATATACACATAGTACCTGTAGTTACGTGATGATTCGTGGAAGAGAATTAGTGCCACAATCACATATACACATAGTACCCGGAGTTACGTGATGATTCGTGGTGGAAGAGAATTAGTGCCACAATCACATATACACATTGTACTCGGAGTTACATGATGATTCGTGGTGGAAGAGAATTAGTGCCACAATCACATACACACTAGTACCCGGGAGTTACATGATGATTCGTGGTGGAAGAGAATTAGTGCCACAATCACATACACACTAGTACCCGGAGTTACATGATGATTCGTGGTGGAAGAGAATTAGTGCCACAATCACATATACACATAGTACCCGGGAGTTACATGATGATTCGTGGTGGAAGAGAATTAGTGCCACAATCACATACACACTAGTACCCGGGAGTTACGTGATGATTCGTGGTGGAAGAGAATTAGTGCCACAATCACATACACACTAGTACCCGGGAGTTACATGATAATTCGTGGTGGAAGAGAGTTAGTGCCACAATCACATACACACTAGTACCCGGAGTTACGTGATGATTCGTGGTGGAAGAGAATTAGTGCCACAATCACATACACACATAGTACTCGGAGTTACGTGATGATTCGTGGTGGAAGAGAGTTAGTGCCACAATCACATACACACATTGTACTCGGAGTTACGTGATGATTCGTGGTGGAAGATGATTCGTGCCACAATCACATAGTACCTAGAATTACAGAATGAATCGTGGAAAAGAGTTAGTGCCACAATCACATACACACTAGTACCCGGAGTTACATGATAATTCATTTTCCAGTCTGTTCACTTTCTTAGGAAACAGACAAATTCCTACATTGATAACTTGCGTTGTTTATCTGGAACGAACTCGTGACTTTTCTCTTGGATAGAGTGAGGGATTTGAATCATAATTGTACTGCGCAGATATGGTCTGAGCTACAAATGAACAGTCTTTCACGGTGGCAAATAAAACTGCGTTAATAACAATAGAAGTTATGTACGGTAAAGAGTGTTTGAGGAAAGTGGCAGCTTGCGGTCGGAGAGTCTGGCAAAATTAACGAGCGAGATCGTTTGAGTGCGCGATTGAGTAGGATTACACCAGCCAGTATACGGCACGTCGTACAGACGGGGTTTTATGCATGGTGAGTAATAAAACAGAAATACGGACTCGACTGCATGATTTTATTGGCACTGGCAGCGCTGCGCTCCCGCTCTGGGAACTTTGATATTTGCGACTCGCAGGGGAGAGAGAGAGCTCATCCCGCCCTTCTTCCTCTCTCTCTCTTTCTCTTTATGCCCGTTCCCCCTGCCACCACCACCCCCCGCTCCACCACCCCAGTTTTCTACTACTACCTTGCTTGCTTTGCGAGACGTTACTTTGTTTCTGTCCTCGCGCTTTGGACTTGTTTTGAACTTTCCTCAACGATGCCAAACTAAGTTGAACTCTGCGACGAGATGCTGCTGCGGTTTACAACTTTTCTGGTGCCATCGCGACTCTTTGTTCCAGCTTTTTATCGCCTTATTTGTCCGCCCGTAACGATTCACCGCATCGGGCTCTGTGATACTTTCAGAGTGGAACCCATCGGTTGTTTGTTATTGCTGTTGCTCTGTATTTGCGGATTTGGGTGTTAAATAACACGTGTAACGGGTTACTTTCATCTTATCATTGTTGTTTAATGTCTTACTACCGCCGCAGATGTTCGACCAAATAACCACAGGATACTTGTACCGTACATCTTACAGGCCACACTTACCTTATTTCGTTTCAAAATAACAAAAGCCCATAGCTTGCCTGCACTATAGTAGACTATTGATTTATAGTGTATAGACACCTGCCCAGTCTATTTTAACATATCCAACCACTATATTAACTGTCCGTATCTTAAACCTATCCTACGTAGAGCAAAAATATTGTTTTCGAGAAAACAGAATTAGTTAACCTAATTACCTGACTCACATGCCTACCATGTACGAGGGTTAGCTCTATCCGAGAGTATACCGCCCTATTCGAGAGCAAACTCCCTACTAGCGATCAAATCGCCTCACCTGAGTGCAAACCGTCATATTTTAGAGCATACCGTCCTACCCGAGAGCAAACCGCCCTACCAGAGAGCAAATCACCTCACCCGAGAGCCAACCGTCCTATTCAAAAGCAATCCGCTCTACCTGAGAGCAAACCGTCATATTTCAGAGCATACCGTCCTACCCGAGAGCAAACCGCCCTACCAGAGAGCAAATCACCTCACCCGAGAGCCAACCGTCCTATTCAAAAGCAATCCGCTCTACCTGAGAGCAAACCGTCCTATTCAAAAGCAAATCGCCCTATCTGAGAGCAAACCATCCCTTCCCCAAGTTCAAAACGCCCTACTAGGCCACCTGACTGGCCTTTGCATGTTGACGTCAAATAAATAAATACAACAACAAGGAAATTATTTACTCTTTTGCAATGTATGAGATATTTTCCATAAAGCTACGATCATAAATAAGGTTGTAAAATTGTACGAGGTCTAACATTGTTATTATTAAGGAAACCTCAATTTCGTTTCATCACAGCAGCTGGGTTCGGTTCTCTTATATGGTACCGAATTGGAACATTTTTAAATTTTAACAAATTCTGTTGAAGATTGTTTTTGGAGGTACTGGTACAAATCTTACGTACTTCTATAGTATTTTTGATCTGAGCTAGGAAAGTCAGGTGGTTGCAGCACGGTATCTTAAAAAACTTGTACTTGGCGTACGGTGAAAGTTTCATTACCCTGATAATTGCTTCACGAATTGGAAACAAATATATAAAACGGTTCACCCTAGCCTAGCTCCACCACTTCACTCCAACGTAATAATCTGAGGCGTTTCCAATGCTTTGAATTTGTCGGACATTCTAGTGATAACTTTATCAAAGCGATGAGCACTGGAAGTGTACCCGGGAGATTGCAGCGCGGGGCTGTCCGTGTGAAGAAGTTAGGCAGCGGCGGCCCCAGTTAGTGAACTCAATTACTTGACGAGGGAGCAAGAGAGAGAGAGAGAGCGTGAGAGGGGAAGGAGTGGTAATTGCACCAAGCCTGAGCCAGGCGGGCGCGGCGTGACCTTGAGATTCAAGATGGCCGCCGCCACCGGGGTGGGGTGGGGAGGGCGATGTCGGATCACCATGACGACTAGACTTGCATCTACTTCTACACGGTCACGTTACTCGTTGTCTAACAATCGGAATATCTTGCGTTAGTGTTATGTGTATGCCGGTACACCGCGTGTATTGGGTGTGGTCACATATTATTTGCATTTTCTGTAAACGTTTTCCTTGTATGGTACGGATAACGGAGGGTCTATGATTAAGTCCGAGCATGTATTCCAGTTCAAGTTCAAGTTCAAAAACATTTATTTTGTGAAGTACAGAAAGAAAATATATATATATTCAATGGGTTCTGTTGAACTCGCGCGGAATAATATTGTTAGCCTGTAATAAAACATGTTATGAAATAATCAGTTGGCGTGTAATTTATGCTATGCAGCTATTTTTCTCTACAGCTTACACAATTTACAAATATTCTAAAATTTATCTTCACAGAATGATAACGAGTAATTATAAATATCATAAATAGGCCTACAACTAAGAACCAGATAATATTACCAATGTTATTCAATATGAAAATTAAATATAATATATAATAAGAAATTGAAATATACGAATTACCAAATAAATAAATAAGTACCAAAATGAATAAATATAAATAACAATAAAAATAATTATTAAAAATAATATACATTTTTTTTCGGCTAACAACAATTTTTTAATAAGCGTTGGTGAGAAAAACAGATTTGGATTGATTTTTTGGGTGGTATTTCTGGACTTTTGATGGGTTAAATTGGCAATCTTGGAGGCAGGGTTCGGGACAATACTGCTGCCCGGCCCGGCCTACAGCCCTACCGTGTCCTTCCTCATTCCCCGGTAGGGTTTCTCGACCATGGACTTTTCGCGGTCATCGGACCCTCTAGAACCTTCGAGGAGCGAGCAAATCTGCGGTTTTACCGTCCGTTCGTGAAACCAACGGTGGTGAATCGATCGACCTTGGGCCATAAACAACAGTGAAAGCTATTGTTGGCATCCATTCCGGTTTCTTCAACAAGCTACCGGCAGGTAGCTGTAACTGCGAACTTCGAGTTTAGTGTGGATGTTGAATTTGGCTCTAGTTCACCTTCCTGTAAAAGCTGATGCTGTTCCAGAATCAAAAATCTGGAGTCTAGTTCGTCTGAAGGGGTCCAAAAATAGTTGGATGAGGAAGAACCAAGACGCTCAAAACGAACACCCCCCCCCCGCATCGTATTGACATCTGAGACACCCAAACTACAAGAATTAGTGCAATCCAGGTGAAGAGGTATTATTATAAATGTCTCATCAGATTCAGAAGTCTGCAACAGCATCAGATTTCAGATGCTTCAACGTAAGAGGAAGGTCAACTGGAACTAACTAAATTCAACATTCACGTCGAGTCAGCCCTTCCCAACATAGCTGCTTTATGTGTAGAAAACCAGTTTCTCCACTGTGCTTAGGGATCGTGTCAATGAACATCTTAATATGCACCTGATGAGGCAATGAGAATACCTCTTCACCTAGATTGCACTACTTTTAGTAGTCTGGGTGTATCTGATGTCGAAACGATGCAGCGGGGGTCCGTTTTGACTGCCTTCGTTCTTCGTCACCGACTATTTTTGGATCCCTTCAGACGAACATGACTCCAGAATTCAGGACTCAAGTCTGCAACAGCATCAGATTTCAGATGCTGCACGTAAGAGGAAGGTGAGCTGGAGCTAAATTCAACATTCACATCGAATCAGCCCTTCCCTCCATAGCTGCTTTATGTGGACGAGTTTAGGTTTTAATTTTGCCTCTAGGTTGAATGAATTGGTCGAAGACATTGTTGTACGTTTTTATTCCAGATTTTGATTTTTCTCGAGATAAGTATTATTTTTCCTCTCATTATGCAAGTCACACAACGGTATCATTACAGTGGCGGTACTGTAGGTAGATTATGGTCAGCGGTCATTAAACGAAAACCAGTTGCCAGAATTGGCCCGGACACGCCCTCCCCGGGATAAGTGGAGAACGGGACGGGGCTTCTCCTGACGGTGCGATTATCGGAATGGAACCGGTCTGGCAGGTCCGTGGTTCACATCCACGTGAAGGCGTCGCATCCCAGCTTGAACCATTTGTATTAATTACCCGCTAAACGCAGTTCTCCAAAACTTGTAACCGCTAATAATGACAACTAATTGGTTCAGCTGTATTTTCTATGGATTTCAGAGACATGACGGGTAGAATTCGCCAACTAAGTAATGTCGACGTGCAATAATTTTGTGTTGTACTTTTGGTCGTCACGTCAGAATGTTTATATACACGTACGTGAACTGTGGGGTTTACTCCACGTCTATACTTTTTTTTACTAGTGTACACTTTTTTGTAAAATGACCAAGTGTTTAAGTACTTTTTAACGTATCCCATAACTATTGATAGACAGCTTTGTGTCAAGAGATATAAGTATTTTTTTCGAATATGAACACGTAAATAAGTATTATTTTTGAATATGAACACGTGAATAAGCATTCTTTTGCAATATGATCAAGTACTAGTATTATTTTGGAATATTAACGCGTAAATAAGTATTATTTTGGAATATGATCACGTAAATAAGTATTCTTTTGCAATATTAACGCGTAAATAAGTATTCTTTTGTAATATGAACAGATAAATAAGCATTTTTTTTTTACATATTAACACAAATAAGCATTTTTTTACATATTAACACGTAAACAAGTAATCTTTTGGAATACAAACACTAAAATAAATAGGCCTATTTTCTTTTAGAATATTGCCACATAAATAAGTATTGTTTCGGAATATGAACACGTGAACAGCTGACCGTCTCTCTGTTGGCGGATATCGATTTGTTACTAATTTCCGATAGTTAGTGGATATCGATATCGATATAAACGAGTAACGAGTAGCGCAGTCAGCGGCGCGGCGGCGGGCCGGAGCGTTATCTCATCTGCTCAACAGGAAGAGGAAACCGCAGCGATTATTTCCACGCCTCATTATGGCCGCTCTCCACGACATTCTAGTGGAAGGAACCCTTGCAGCAGTCACAGTTGTGGGTGTCTCGTCGTGACCGGTTTGATAACCACACCGCCTCGCAATCGCTGCGGTTACCCCCCTCCCTTGACCTCGATGACGCGTCCCACTGCGGTCACGCTGGAACACTGCGGACAGAATTTTAGATTTTAGACTGGGACATGTTCTATAGCGGAACTGTGGTCCCTCAAGACTTGGAATATGAAGCAGTGAGTTATGAGTGAGAAAGGAAACAGGATTTTGGACATCGCTTCGAGGATTGGAATCTATCCTCTTCGTCAGGTGGAGGAGGTATCAATACATAATAAAGAGCAGAAAGAAGTAAAGAAGGGAAAGAAAAGGGTTCAAACGTACCCAAAAGCTGCTTGGAGTCCAGTCCAGGCTTTGTAACTGCACACGATGCAAGTCCCGAGCACAAATACGAGGGTCACAATCACACATCACACTAGCACAAGCTACAGTGGGATACGTTCTTTTATTTCCCTTCTTTACTGCTTTCTGTTCGTTATCTTTATGTAATAACCTCCTCCACCTGAAGAAGAGGATAGATTCCAATCCTCGAAACGTTGTGTTATACCTTTTATAGCCTATAACGATGTCAAATGTCCAAAATCCTGTTATTCTATCAAAGCTTCCATCGTCAATATCAAATTTAAAAGAAAAAACGAGTGGATGATGACCTTAGTTTCCAGTTTAGGTTGACTTTGTTCATCGTCAGAATCGCAAATTCTATATGAACCCATCGAGAGACGCATCGGACCGGCATCAATAGTGTTACCTCTTCTCCGATGACTGGTCATGACGAAAGCAGTAATCTACCCGGTCGTTGCATAACGGGCTGACAGATAGATGCTTCTCGCCGCTCAGCCCCGCTCGCGCCGTGGAGGGAAAGCGGCTTTCTCTTCTCCTCCGTCCATCCTAATTGCTGCTTTGCATATCTAACCTCGTGAGCCCCGGCGTTCCAGTGAGAGTGTCGTTCCTGCAGACTCTGGAGGGCAAGGTTAAACCGTCGTTCTGGAGCACTCGCCGGAGGAAGCAAGTGGGACGATTGATAGTTTCGGTATCTTATCAGAGTGATAAGTGAGTAAATATATTATTCCCGAGTGATCTTGTCGTTAACAATGATTGTTTTTTAGTCAGAATGTACCATATTGATAATCATTGATGAAGAAAATGCTGCAAATAATTTGGAGATCAGTCTTCGGAGAATTCGAGAGGCGAAGCCACCATCGATGTTTAGTGACTTAGCTTCTTAAGGCGTTATTGACAACTAAACGGAATCCTTGCACTGTGAAAATCACAAAATTTCTTTCGTTGCACTGTGAAAATCACAAAAATTTCTTTCGTTGCACTGTGAAAATCACAAAATTTCTTTCGTTGCACTGTGAAAATCACAAAATTTCTTTCGTTGCACTGTGAAAATCACAAAATTTCTTTCGTTGTGCTGTGAAAATCACAAAATTTCTTTCGTTGCACTGTGAAAGTCACAAAATTTCTTTCCTTGTTAAACTCCATGGTGGTCACATGTACAACGTGTTGTAATTTATAAAACTGTGGCATCAGGATAGAAATAACCTCCCGAATAGTGAACTTTAGAGTGTCCAGTGGAACATTCCTGAGGGCCTTTCAAATATTCTGCACCAGGAGGCAACAAAAGCGAGTTTTTGCCGTAATCGCTACGTCCTTGAGCGCTACGCCGAGCCAGGTCCACGGAGCGTATCCATCCGTCCATCCGCCATGATCTCGGCAATTATACGCTTATATAACGGTACACGGCGACCCTACAAACCGGTTTCCCTACCGTCCCAAGGGCGATTGTTTGTTCCTGTGATCGGTGCCCGGTTTCGATAAAGCGGCAGAGCCAAGGGTGTAGCCTATTGTGTGGATAGTCGTAAGCCTAAGGTGAAGTGATTGGTGCTAATTGTGTGTTAGTTTACACAATGGGGTATGTAAGAAATTTCAGTCTTGTTTAACGACGATGTCAAATGGAATGGGATACTGGACCGAAATGGAAACTGAATTCCAAACCTCGTTATGATCGGAACACCTGTCAATAGAAAAATAAATATGAAAGCTATTTTAACGGAATGGGAAGGATAGGGAAATACATTAAATTAACTTGGAAGTATAGGTGGGAGCTCATCTATGAATTGAATTTTTAGTTTTTGTACAACTTATTTCTATTTTTTTACATTTATTTTAATGTAACATTACGTATATTACTATGTAGAAGACGTGTGCACACATTCCAATTAATGTTTTTAAGTTTGCCTGTATGCAAGATCGAAAGTTAATTTTGCACAGTTTATTCGTTGTCCTTTATTTTTCAGTAGAAATGCCAAAAATAGTTCCTGCGATTCGAACAACAAATACCTCAACACTTGCTTCCGGTCTGACTCGATGAATCGTAACTGGAATGTCGACACAAAAGGCGAACTATCTCGAATTGAGAATAAAATTTAAATTTAAAATAGCACGTCTTTTAAACATTTTCCTCACAATCATTAAAATAGAGGAATAATATCAATCAGACAACTAATAAGACTGTTATACAACTTTAGAGTTAACAAAATAATAATTTTAAAAAAACGCTGAATTTCCGACCAATAAGATTTTTCTGTACTAATTTTTAGCAACATTCTGTATATTGAATCTTGGGGGGGGGGGTGAAGACCTGCCTGTGCGTATTATTTTTTATTAATGATATATTTTAGAGAATTGTTATAAGTAAGAACTTTGAACTTGAAATCGACATCTCATGTGCCCAGTTTTACACGTAACGATGGCAATGAATGGTAGCGACATGTTTAGACATGTTGATTAGTGTTGCCATTGTGTTGCCAGCAGGCGCGTGGAGGCGAGACGCCGCGCCGGGTAGTCAAGGTTGCCTGGAATAGTTCACGACAAAGGTGTAGAGCTGTAGCGGTTGCGGAGGTGACGCAAGTGTATTATTTGCGAGCGAGAAACCCCTCAATGGCGATAATGGGAGGAGAGTATTTTTACAGTTTAAGTCAGGTGTTTGCCGCGGATGTGACACCACCCACCCTCTGTTAAATGTTACCATCTCGTTGTATTCGCTTTTCGGAAAGAAACGTAGAAAAAATTACAAGACAATATTCGTAATTTACAATCAAGAGTAGGTCAGAGTTACAAGTTCGGAGATACAGAATTAATGTTTATTTTTACTACTAGTTTTATTGTTATGTCGCATTTTCTAATACAAACGCACTAAATATACATTATATTATTATTAATTTCCGTATTTTATACCTCTGAATTGCGGATTGACTAATAACAATAACTACGTACCTTCGTCAAACAGTTCAAGCTGTAGTCATACACTTCTGTAGTTTCGACTGTTAGTTAAATAAGTTATCTTCTGGTGTCGGTGTCAATAAATATTAAAAACGAGAATTATCCACCTGGAGTCGAAAATAGTACAAATACATCTAATAAATAAATTGTACCAGAAACACACTATTATTATTAATGATTGCCTCGTTTATTATAGTTATTAAAAAGATTGTGTAATTGTGAAATCGAGAAATAAGTTTCCATAAAACACGTCAGAACAAGGCGGAGATAAGTAAGTTATGAATAAAACAGTGGTTTGAAAACGTAGAATCAAACTAGGATTATCCATTTGGAGTCGTCGTCATAGTTTAAAATTCACGAACACAGTACAATTACAACGATCAAATAAATGAATAGTACAAGAAACACACTATTATTATTAATGGGTAAACGGACTGTAGGTCCACGTCATAAAACTGCCGGAAGCATTTCTTACCTACTTCTTAAGGGGTGGACAGTAGGTCCACGGTCCCGGCCTGGGACCCACTGTCCGACTCACGGGTTTCTTTTGACGAGGGGTTGATAAGGGATCATCGTACTCACACTGCAGCACTTGAATGGATGTTTCGAGATCTATAGCTCTATATCTGCTAAATAATTTTCAGTACACTACATAAGACAGCTGCAAAAAAAATGAAACGAAATTATATACATAAAATAAATTTTCTAACTTAAGAATGTCTGTAACGATTATAGTGTCTACTGGTATATACAGTATTATACAAACGATGGTCCAATATAAGGAATAACTAATACAAACTTACTGTAGATGTTTATGATTCATTAGGACAATGCCAACCAAATTAATCAGATAGTAATATAATGCTATATGGAAATCGTTAAGATATAATCCCTATTAGTAATCCACTTCATATGTGATAGCTTGAGTAAACTGTTGTTAATATTTGCTGCTTTAGCAGTACGCTGTGCGAATGTAGTGGAAGCATCACTGACCAAAATAAAGAATAAGTGCAGGTAGAAAAACTAATGCACGGCCAGGTCAGTTTTGAAAAGTAGGACAGTTAGTCCACAGGTGTCGGCGTGGACTAACTGTCCTACCCTGCAGAAAAGTGACGTCAGCCACCCTCGTCAAACTAGGCGTGGACCTACAATCCTACAATCTTATTAATGATTGCCTCGGTTATTATAGTTATTAAAAAGATATTGTGTAATTGTGAAATCGATAAATAAGTTTCCATAAAACACGTCAGAACAAGGCGGAGATAAGTAAGTTATGAATAAAACAGTGGTTTGAAAACGTAGAATAAAACTAGGATTATCCATTTGGAGTCGTCGTCATAGTTTAAAACTCACGAATACAGTACAAATACAACGATCAAATAAATGAATAGTACAAGAAACACACTATTATTATTAATTATTGCCTCGTTTATTATAGTTATTAAAGCTATTAACGGGGTTTTTCATAAATCAAGATCAAATATTGTAATTAAAAATTGGAAATCGTGAGATAAGTTTCCATAAAACACGTCAGAACAAGGCAGAGATAAGTAAGTTATGAATAAACAGTTGGTTTGAAAACTTCAATATCGATGGTTGTTGTGTATTATTGTAACTACTTTACTTGCACAGGCACAAACTACGATGGCTTTATCGTCGTAACCGATTGGAAATCGTGAGATAAGTTTCCATAAAACACGTCAGAACAAGGCAGAGATAAGTAAGTTATGAATAAACAGTTGGTTTGAAAACTTCAATATCGACGGTTGTTGTGTATTCTTGTAACTACTCTACTTGCACAGGCACAAACTACGATGGCTTTATCGTCGTAACCGATTGGAAATCGAGAGGTTTTGGTTATCTGTAGAGATAACGAGGTTTTCGCGCGCGCAAATTTCTAATTGATACCGGAGTACACAGCCTTGCTCCAATATAACCCTGAATGTAGTGGGCCACGTGACTATCTAGGTCATGGCGGGTCACCGCGAGAGTCGAGCTCGCTCCGCCGTAAATATCGCCACGGCCTCGGCGAGTCGGTACTTGAACCCGCCTGTCCTCGAGTTGGACTCGTCCTGCCGCCTATCAAGGTGGCAGTGAGTAGGTGTAGTAGAGACAGTCTTTGTGGAGGAAACAAGAATTTTTCCGTGTCATCGTTTGGTGAAAGAAAAAATCAGTAACACAACGTTTCGAGATCTGCAGATCTGATCTCTTCTTCAGGTGAATAACTAACCTAACGCATAATTACAAACTAGGTTAAAACCAGAGCGTTGTGACACGCCTAAGTCAGGAATCACAACCACCATGTTGTGTGTCAACTCCAATAACTCTTAAACACGCACTTAAAAACAACACTAATTATTCAAAGTGAACTACAGAATACAGGTCGCTACACGTCTACATTCGTCGACCAACCCACCTACGACTGTTAGTTATTTACGTGAAAAAGAGATCAGATTGGAGAACTCGAAACGTAGTGTTACTGATGTTTTGTTTCACTGAACAATGGGCAGATGTCCGGAAAAATCCTGTTTCTTTCACAATCCTTCCATCTTCACAAATGAACTTCAAACAAAGAATAGTTAGTTATTGTGGAATGGAAGACTTGGTGAAAATAAGTGTTATGATTTACAACGTTAATTATTAAAATAAGTTGTGATTTAAAAAAACGGCATACAGTTTTTTGTCCTCAATTTAAGTGGGGTTTGAAAAGTATTTTTAACCCTACCAAGATAGAGACAAACACTTATGATGATGTATGATGCAAGTTATACATACACCAGTCACCGCCGCAGCGGAGCTTTTCAATATTTGTGAGAATGGGACCAGTGTTGCCAACAGTTGACGTCAGCCCCGGTCGTGTGTTGGCAAGCCTGCGATCGCTGCTTGTTTACCCGCTTATCTCCGCGGGTTGTTTTCGTTGCGCGAACTGTTCAGCGCTCATTGTCTGTTTACTCTCTCCTCTCGACAGCGGAACAGTGAACGTTGCGCTCTGGCCCAGTCAGAAATAATTTACGTGTCCGATAACAAGTTTTCGGTGTTTGTACAGTTATCGCGGCCGCGCGCCGTTATCGCGGTTTTCGAGTGGAGTGTTGACGATAGTAACCCCGCGCGCTGTTTTGCAATAAACATTATCTAGCGCTTTACCTTGTCACCTGATGTTTCACATTACCTGATCAGGCCGTGAGCGTCGTGACCACACTCTGTTGAAACTCGAGACGAAGTGAGTAACATTCTTGTGTTGTGCTGTACTACACATCAACAACACGTGTTCACATAGATCGATGTTCTAATCACTGGATCTGACCGCTATTTCTTTGTTCCAGGTAAGGGATTGTAACAGCTAAGTCCAGTAAACACCAGGTAAGACCATCCATCCATCTCCCCACCATAACCACGCGCGCGCGCGCGCGCGCGCGCGCACACACACACACACACACACACACACACACACACACACACACACACACACACACACACACACACACACGCACACACGCACACACACACACGCGCGCGCGCGCACACACACACACACACACACACACACACACACACACACACACACACACACACACGCACACACACCATGAGTGCACAATATTTGAGTGTTCTGTGTAGATAAGAAGAGTTGGTTTCATCACTTAATGACTTGATAAATTAAGATTTATAGGCTACATTTCATATATTTGTGTTGTTTTTGCTATCAAATGGATGAAGGGGGAGGGGAGAAAGTTCAGTGGTGGATGACCGAAACATGAGTGAGGAAATAGTGACGACAACGAAGAATTCGATCAACCAGAAAATGTGAGATCAGTTTATACGCGGTTCAGAAGGACTGCGCTAAACAACCTCCCCCCCTCCCCCTCACGCTTAACCGCCTCTTCTTTTCTCTTTTACTACTTTGTGCTTTGTGGGAACTGCGTAAGCTTTATGCTAGTCCGTTACTGTAAAATGTGACAATAAACGAGTGAGAGGTGTGGCGGTGTGGACGGGGGGGGGAGGGAAACAGCTGGGAGGAAGGCCTCTAACTAATGAGATGCATCCAACAGTTCTGCGTCGTCTTGTCGCGTCACACTCCTTTGTCTGCCGGTGTTACAGTGTTGTGATACATTGTAACGATGGTTAGAGTGAGTGGGAGGAGATCTATTGACTAATGAGATGCATCCAACAGTTCTGCGTCGTCTTGTCGCGTCACACTTCTTTGTCTGCCGGTGTTACACTGTTTTGATACATTGTAACGATGGTTAGAGTGAGTGGGAGGAGATCTATTGACTAATGAGATGCATCCAACAGTTCTGCGTAGTCTTGTCGCGTCACACTCCTTTGTCTGCCGGTGTGTGACAGTGTTGTGATACATTGTAACGATGGTTAGAGTGAGTGGGTGGAGGTCTATTCACTAATGAGATGCATCCAACAGTTCTGCGTCGTCTTGTCGCGTCACACTTCTTTGTCTGCCGGTGTTACACTGTTTTGATACATTGTAACGATGGTTAGAGTGAGTGGGCGGAGGTCTATTCACTAATGAGATGCATCCAACAGTTCTGCGTTGTCTTGTCGCGTCACACTCCTTTGTCTGCCGGTGTTACACTATTTTGATACATTGTAACGATGGTTAGAGTGAGTGGGCGGAGGTCTATTCACTAATGAGATGCATCCAACAGTTCTGCGTCTGGAGTTGAAGGAGGTTTGCTCTTAATTCGCATACGCTGTTATAGGATACATTACAAAACACCGTTTTTTTTCTCAAATTTGAAATTTAGTTGAAGATCTAAACTGGCATTTTTTAAAATTATTAAACGGTTCTCAGTTTCTGGTTGTTCTTTTATTTTACTTTAAGAGACATATATGTGTATAAAGTTATTTTGTGTCCCACCGTGGCGTATTTTGCTCTGTATTTAACTTATACATAAAAAAATATATATTGTTTGATAATGTTCTTTAGTTTTGAAATGTGCGGCATGCATTAGACAAGTTTAGATTAATCATACATTTGGAATTAATTGTTATGTCTGGAAGAAACTTTATTTTATATAATTGATAACATGTACTTAATATTTAATTACACTTTTAAGTTCATCACGTTTATTAGCTACGTCATCATTTTCCTGTCAGCTTCCAGACCCAAACAATGTCCTCCTTCAAGTGTTAATTAGTCAGCCAACCTGCATCATCTATCATGCTGAGGCTCTTCAGCCGCAATTAATCGTGCATTATGTAAGCACAGGTTGCGTAACAAATTTAATGATAAAGGTGATAAGAACGGATTAACATAAACACTCAAAGTCACTGTGACGTGGCAGAGTGGTGGATCAGTTCATAGCTGTCGGGATTATCCGTGTTGCCGTGGTCACCGTTTCTGGGTACACGGCCTCACCCCTCGGATACTACCGCTCTATAATACATTAACCGAGTGTACAGAGGTTGGTGTCACGCACACAACACAAGTCCACGTGGTCCAGGCGAGTCCAGTGATTGTACATCGTCAAGATTGTCAACCACCCAATAACTACCGTAAATCGTTTCAGGGAACCACAACAAGGCTTTCCAAGGCTAAAGTAAGAGATGATACAAAATGAGGATGCCCTTTTAAAATTCCAGGATATGACCAGGGGATCTTCTCCATGGCTTACTTATTGGGCCAAGGCAGATCTAAACGCGTTCTCATATTTGTCTTCCGATATCTGTTCTCATAATACTATTTTCACATCGTCAAGGTTGTCAACCATCCAGTAGCTATTGTAAATCGTGTTAGGGAACCACAATAAGGCTTTCCAAGGCCAAAAATGAGAGATGATGAAAAATGAGGATGCCCTTTTAAAATTCCAGGACGTGACCAGGAGGTTCTTCTCCATGGCTTACATTTTGGGCAAAGTCTTATCTAAACACTTTCCCGTGTTTTTCGATATCTGTTCCCATCATACTATTTTGTACATCGTCAGGATTGTCAAGTATCCAATAGCTATCGTAAATCGTGTTAGAGAACCACAATAAGGCTTTCCAAGGCCAAAGTAAGAGATGAAGCAAAATGACGATGCTCTTTTAAAATTTCAGGATGTGACCAGGAGGATCTTTTCCATGGCTTATATAATGGGTGCAGCGTTACCTGAACGCTTTCCCATGTTTTTCGCTATCTGTTCTCATCATGCTATTTCGGTAAGTAGTGTTCGTGTCAGACCGGTCACTAGATGTGATGTAGTAGCACTGCCTCGCGGACAGATCTGGGCCAGCTGGCCGGGTGAAATCCAGGGAGAATCGAATCCAGTATAATGAGGGTCGGTCGGATGGCTCCAAATTGATGACCTCTGCCTCCGGGTGTCGGACGGAACAGGTCCTGGGGACCGGTCGAAACGTATCCTTCCAGAAGTGGAACGCGTGTAATAGTCTCGGATCCCGATGGCCTTGAGCCGAGGAGTGTTGCCGGGGGGAGGGGGAGCGAGTCGGGTCTGGGGGCGAACCGGTTAGTGTGGGGGCCGGAAATGTCAGATGGCCCCAGCCTATTAATCGCCGGCACTCCACTGCTCGTCGGATATTTTAAGCGCTTCGCGATCACAGGCGCTGACAAGAGCGGAGGCTCCGCAGCGCCAAAACCCAAA
This sequence comes from Homalodisca vitripennis, assembly GCF_021130785.1. Lineage (NCBI taxonomy): Eukaryota > Metazoa > Arthropoda > Insecta > Hemiptera > Cicadellidae > Homalodisca > Homalodisca vitripennis. The sequence goes on from NC_060207.1 coordinate 228,856,019, forward strand.
TAGACGCCATCACTCGATCCCGTGCAACCGCGAGTGCATTCCTCCGCGCGTTTTGGACCCTCGTGGTCCTCGTTTGTCGGGTCCATAACTCTCTCTGTCGCGGTTGTTTATCACGCCATAGTTTATCTCTTTGGTGGATAGTTATGTATCTTGGCCGACGCGCAAACACGTTTGATGTGTCGTCTAACCGGTGTGATGTTTTAGATTGTTGTAAACGACGTGGGTTGTAACAAGGGCGAGATTTTAGTACAGGGACGTGACAGAAATAAACTTAATAGTAGCTATACTCCTCTGTAATACAACAGAGAATAGGTTCAGTGCAATAGTATTTAATTTAACTCAGCGTACACGGTCCGCCTAGCGAGGTCCCTGACGGATTGTCATCGAAGACAAGCGGTCTTGCACACTTCTTAGTCTCTAGAGCGGCTAGAGACTGTAGAGAGTCGCTGTCATTGTCCAGTGTGCACTTTCCATAGTCTGAAACTTGTCCCCCGATAGTGTGAGAAAAGTGTGTCATCACTTTCCAAAAAGGTTTTCGTCAATATTCTAAATTAGCAATATTTTTTTACCTTGTGTAACTCTCGGTCCTACTTGTAACAATTTTTTCATCAACATCCTCAAACAAAAGATATTTTAAATAAAAGTTTTTTTCTGTTTCGACAACAAATAATCAGTCCAGAGTCCAGAACAATCGTTCTAGGGAAGACGATTGAAATGGTCGGAGTGACCTTGGAATAAATGATTGTTCCACATGACCAGTGCAATGTAATTACATTACCTATGATTATCTCGTCATCAAGCTGGATATAAACGTTATAATAATGCATTGGTCAGTTCTATTATTAGTTAGTTCAGTTACTTTTACATAGGTAAACTTTACGTTAGAATTTAGTAGTGAGAGTTTAAATACGATATACTTGTGAAAGTATGATGGCTAGGGCTATACGATAATCATCATTCCGCAACTTTAAGTAGTCACACCTAAGCCGCATTCAGACCCATTTTTGTAATTTTTTCATGGACGTGTTTATATATATATTATATATATATACATATACGTATATGTATTATATATATACGTATTTTTCATATATATATATATATATATATATATATATATGAAAAATATATTTTCAAGTGTTTCGATACATAATGAACCAACAAGTTGGCATATATACGCCGTGCTCTCTTTTAAAATATTGCAAAAATTCAAATTTGTATTAAGGGAAAATCTTTGCATAACAAGCAACTATCGTCCTATTTCGATCCTTCCACTGTTCAGCAAATTCTTTGAAACAGTTTTCTATGAAAGAATCGAAAGCTTTAAATAGTAGTGAGAGTTTTAAATACGATATACTTGTGAAAGTATGATGGCTATACGATAATCATCATTCCGCAACTTTAAGTAGTCACACCTAAGCCGCATTCAGACCCATTTTTGTAATTTTTTCATGGACGTGACATATCTTTTCAAGTGTTTCGATACATAATGAACCAACAAGTTGGCATATATACGCCGTGCTCTCTTTTAAATATTGCAAAAATTCAAATTTTTATAAGGGAAAATCTTTGCATAACAAGCAACTATCGTCCTATTTCGATCCTTCCACTGTTCAGCAAATTCTTTGAAACAGTTTTCTATGAAAGAATCGAAAGCTTTCTAGAAGACAAAGAAATTTTGAATCCTGAACAATTTGAATTTATATAAAAAACAAATCCACAACCGATTACTGCATCAATCAATCTTGTAGAAACTGTTATCGGTGGTTTGGGAGACGAGAGTGCGTGCTTAGCTTATTTCTCGACCTTTCCACAGCTATTGACTGCGTAAACCACAAGACACTGTTGTACCCGGGGTCTCCCACACTTTGGGCTCACCTGTTACCTCAAGGACGAGGTTAGTGCGTGGAATTTCAAATTTTGTTTGTGAAAAAAATCAAAATGGCTCATGGTGTCCCTCAGGGTTTAATCTTTGGGCCTATTTTATTTCTGATTGGATTCCGCAATCCAGCATGGGAAACTGTTCAATATGTTGGGAAACTGACGACACGACTCTCCGCTTCAAAAATAAATACATTAAGGAAATCACATGATGCATCAGAAAAGAGTTGCGGCAGTCATAGTGCCTAAAGTTGCTGTGTTGGACGTTTCCGAGGTAGTTGAAGCTTTTGAGGTACTCCCTCGTTAGGATCCTCATCCTCCCACGACAATGTGAGACAATGATGGTGTTGCGCGAACGCACAGTTTGTTGCGCGAGCCATGAGAGCCCACAGACAATGGAGCGGGTCGCTCCGGCCACATATAGAGCGGCCGTGACCGATTACGTTACGATCCTCCGATAAATTCCTGGAGTCCAGACGGACTGGCCGCGGCGCGCCGTCGTCATTTCTTCTGTTCGGAGAGTTATTACCGGACAAGATCATTTTTTACGGCGCGGCGGCGGCCGGTTTCTCCTCGGGCAAGAACCGGTTTGCCGTTTCCACACGGTAGCCGGACCGGTTCCCGGTACACTTTGTCTTGTCCTTTCCACCTGTTCGGCTTTTGTGTACGCGGGGTAACATCCTGTTTCCGGTTAATTAGTTTGTATTTATCTCGTTCGTCCGGAATTGGTGTTAAAGCCAGGGATCCCCGGTGCCTTGATTTATATCACCTTCTACTCTAAATATCCGTGATAGAGTCATATTTATTATCCCCCCCCCCCATATTTATGATATTACTCCCATCACTAGTCATTTTTACTATTTAAATTGTGAAGTTTGATCGTTGGGCTTCGTTATTCGAGTTGGAAGAACAGAAGTAGGCTATATCGGTCCTCCAAGACAAAGAATTTTAATATTTCAGGTTAGTCCCCTGTGAAGCCGAAAAAGATAAGTAATTACCGCTGGAATAAATAAAAACAGCAAAGTCTTGTCGTGTTGTTAGTTTTTTACAAAATTGCACATACTTATTTACATGAGTGATACTATAAACCTATGAACTAATCGATAACGTATGCGTATTCTATTGTAAGATAAATATCAGAGATTGATGCCTTTGACGAGTTGAGTTGTGTCCTAGTATTGCGGGTCAGTGTCTGAAACGTTTCCATGGCGACTATCGGCGGAACCAATAAAAGAGAAGTTGACATCACATTAATTAGTGTTCGATTACGCTCCGTTCCTAGCCGCAGTAACCCCCCCCCCCAACCGCCGCACTCGCTGGGCTTTAGCTGTACCCTCTGCCTAGTTTGTCCGTACAGGGTGTACAACAGATTAAGTACGTGTATTATGTGTCTGTGTTGTGTCAAAATTTTCTTCCAATCATGTCATGAGATTTGTGCCTTTGTCCAACGAAAAGAGTGTTTTGTTATCTCGGAATCATGTTAGAGGGCGTTTGCTCTAAGGTTGCCTCGGGCATTTTATGTCCTACGCAACCTTGCAAATTGTTGTTCTTTGGGTGTTTTAAAACTGGCCTACTTTGGTATTATACATCCATATATGTCTTACGGCTTGATATTGTGGGACAGTTGTTCCAAAAACATGTTTCAAAGAGTTCTTAGATCTCAAAAGAAAGCCGTTAGAATTTTGTTAAAGTCGAACCCCAGAGAGTCGTGCAAAGACGTCTTCAGGAGTCTTGCATTACTGACTTTACCCCGTCTCTTTATTTTAGAGGTTATCCTGTACTGTCGACTCAAATGTGAGTTGGAACGGGGCAGGGGTGTCCACCAGTACGGGACTAGAGGCAGGGACAACTTCCGGCTCGATCAGCACAGAACGACGGCTTATGGACGCTTACCGTCCCAAGTTGGTGTCAGGCTAATCAACAGGCTCCCTGAGGGTATTAAAAATCAAAACGATCCCAATCAATTTAAAGCTCGACTAAAACACTTCCTGGTGTCAAAGACATTTTACTCTGTTTATGAGTTCACAATGGGCCGCTGGGATGAAAACATTAGAAATTAATGAAGTTATTCAAGAGTATTAACACATAACCCGGTTCTGACATAGATAAATAAAGACCGAATGACATCTTTATGACATACTGTGTTTATAAAAAATATGCCTTATAATTTATGATGATTTTATTTTAAAGTTTCAATTCACGTTTCAACTTAAATTCCATTTTATGACGCATGCAATGCAATTGTAATTATTGTTAATGCAATAAAGAGTATTATTATGTCCAAACAGTTCGTGAATATGGCAATCCCAAGATCTTGCATAAATTTGTGTCATTTGAATTCTGCATCTGGGCTACAATGTAAAAGCTCGCGCTTCGCGGTGCAATATAAAAGTCCGTGAGCCACGCAAGACCAGAACTCGGTAATTAGGTAGTTCGCGTTCTTTATGCAAAGCATTGTGTCAGCTCCTCCGGAGGGGTGGTTTGGAGTGAGGGAGAGCAGTCCAGTACCCCCAGTATTGTGTCAGGTAGAGCGGGGGTCAATGACCACAGTAGTGTCAGTGTATGTCTCTTGTACATTTGCATGTAGCCCGGGACACGTGGCTTCTGTAGCAGCGCGGCTCCGCCAGATGTTTGGACCGGGGTCTATTCTCGCGCCAGTGTTTATCGCTAGAGTTGGGTTGCTTGTTGGTGCCGGGCCAGCGACACTCCGCTTCTTTATAATCACGCTCCACTCCACTCCGGGTCGATCAGTTCAAACTTGGAGTAAGCGGTGTGAATCTGCGAGACAAGTGGACCCTCAGGTCTCCCAACGCTCGTGCAAGGCTTCACACAAGAATTTGGTATTCCTCTCAAATCGCCAAATATACAGATACATTGTGTACCTAATGAATGCGGTTCAGTTGTGTTGGAAGTAATTTCAGGTGGCTCTTGTGATTCTGAATTGAACATGGCTCTATTAACTTTTACTTCAGCAACTTGTTGAATTCGTGTACTTTTTGTTGAATTGGCATGGTTAAAATTGCTCCATAAAAGGTCTCAGACTTATAGAGTTGTACTTGTACTTTTCCTTTTCCTTGTACTTTTAAAATCATTTCCGTGGAAGAAACCTGTACCCCATCCTCACTCATCACAGCCTACAATTCCTTTCTCACTTGCATAGGCTACGTACTACATCTAGGCTACTTACTGCACGAAGGTCACTAAGTTACAAGTTTACATAGGCTATGTACAACATCTAAGCTACTTACTGGACACAGGCTACGTACTACATCTATTGTACTTACTACATGTAGGTCACTGATTATCATATGCTATGTACTACACCTATGCTACTTATTGCACCTAGGTCACTTATTAAACATAGGCTATGTTCTACATATAGGCTACTTACTGCACCTGGGTCACTTATTAAACATAGGCTACGTACTACATCCAGGCTACTTACTGCACGAAGGTCACTTATTTACATAGGCTATGTACAACATCTAAGCTACTTACTGGACACAGGCTACGTACTACATCTATTGTACTTACTACATGTAGGTCACTGATTATCATATGCTATGTACTACGCCTATGCTACTTATTGCACCTAGGTCACTTATTAAACATAGGCTATGTTCTACATATAGGCTACTTACTGCACCTGGGTCACTTATTAAACATAGGCTATGTACTACATCTAGGCTACTTATTGCACCTAGGTCACTTATTAAACATAGGCTATGTACTACATCTAGGCTACTTACTGCACCTAGGTCACTTATTAAACATAGGCTATGTACTACATCTAGGCTACTTATTGCACCTAGGTCACTTATTAAACATAGGCTATGTTCTACATATAGGCTACTTACTGCACCTGGGTCACTTATTAAACATAGGCTATGTACTACATCTAGGCTACTTACTGCACCTGGGTCACTTATTAAACATAGGCTATGTACTACATCTAGGCTACTTACTGCACCTAGGTCACTTATTAAACATAGGCTATGTTCTACATATAGGCTACTTACTGCACCTGGGTCACTTATTAAACATGGGCTACGTACTACATCTAGGCTACTTACTGCACGAAGGTCACTTATTTACATAGGCTATGTACAACATCTAAGCTACTTACTGGACACAGGCTACGTACTACATCTATTGTACTTACTACATGTAGGTCACTGATTATCATATGCTATGTACTACGCCTATGCTACTTATTGCACCTAGGTCACTTATTAAACATAGGCTATGTTCTACATATAGGCTACTTACTGCACCTGGGTCACTTATTAAACATAGGCTACGTACTACATCTAGGCTACTTACTGCACGAAGGTCACTTATTTACATAGGCTATGTACAACATCTAAGCTACTTACTGGACACAGGCTACGTACTACATCTATTGTACTTACTACATGTAGGTCACTGATTATCATATGCTATGTACTACGCCTATGCTACTTACTGCACGTAGGTCACTTATTAAACATAGGCTATGTACTACATATAGGCTACTTATTGCACCTGGGTCACTTATTAAACATAGGCTATGTACTACATCTAGGCTACTTATTGCACCTACGGTACGTTAAGTACTTATTAAACATAGGCTACGTTCTATATATAGGCTACTTACTGCACGTAGGTCACTTATTAAACGTAGGCTATGTACTACATCTAGGTTACTTATTGCACCTGGGTCACTTATTAAACATAGGCTATGTACTACATCTAGGCTACTTATTGCACCTACGGTACGTTAAGTACTTATTAAACATAGGCTACGTTCTATATATAGGCTACTTACTGCACGTAGGTCACTTATTAAACGTAGGCTATGTACTACATCTAGGTTACTTATTGCACCTGGGTCACTTATTAAACATAGGCTATGTACTACATGTAGGCTACTTTGTGCACATAGGCTACCCACTAGATATGGGTTATCTACTACATGTTTGTTTTTAATAGGTCCTTCAATATGAATAGTACGTTCTAGCGTGAGGCAGGCAGGCGCAGTGACACGCGAAGGACAAACCAGTGAGTGGCGCGTCAACTAGTTGATTGGATACAATGATGCGCTGAGGTCTGGCTGCCTTGTCGAAGTGGGACATAGGTCGTTGGTATTCCGCTGACACTTGACCGCCTCGTGACTGGCTTACAGTGACAACACCTCTACACGTTGTCACTGCTCAGTGGTCGACATGACATGACTTTCAGAAACCATCAAGTTACGCTTTTTAAAAAATACTACTTATGATCACTTGGTACATTCAACAATACTGTGTCATCGACAGCAGTTTACATGTAAGAGAAGGTCACTCATTTTATTAAAATAAGCAAGAAACAACTTTTTTAATTTGATTTTCGGACCTCGAAAGTTTACAGTAAGTCTGATCCTTGTTTTATCACCGTGATTATTAATTAATTCTTCCGCCCCATGGCAACATTTCCGGATAGTACCTTTTGTTGTTTTGTGTACCATTCTTGTGACCCGTTACCTGTGTTGATCATGAACTAGTGTCATGGGGAAGCCAATCTTAGATTTTTGAATGGGAATTACTTTTGTGTGAGTGCAGAGAAACCTTTCTGGTTACATGTGTTTGATAGGAGAAGGAGCCTAGCGGCCAAGGACGAAGTACAGATTTTGAAGCTTTTAGATGTAGTTCGAGGGTTCAAGAGAATATACTCACTCGAATTCTAAAGTTTAGAAAGAGCTGATCAACTAAAGACGCAGTTCAGACGTCAGAGCTTTTTGGTGTAGTTCAATGGCTCAGAGAATACAATCACCCTCCTTGTACAGGTAGAGCCGAGTGACCAAGGAACAGTACAAACTTTAAAGCTTTTTGATGCAGTTCAATGGGTCAGAGAATATAATCACTCGCCTTGTACAGGTAGAGCCGAGTGACCAAGGAACAGTACAAACTTTAAAGCTTTTTGATGCAGTTCAATGGGTCAGAGAATATAATCACTCGCCTTGTACAGGTAGAGCCGAGTGACCAAGGAACAGTACAAACTTTAAAGCTTTTTGATGCAGTTCAATGGGTCAGAGAATATAATCACTCGCCTTGTACAGGTAGAGCCGAGTGACCAAGGAACAGTACAAACTTTAAAGCTTTTTGATGCAGTTCAATGGGTCAGAGAATATAATCACTCGCCTTGTACAGGTAGAGCCGAGTGATCAAGGAACAGTACAAACTTTAAAGCTTTTTGATGCAGTTCAATGGGTCAGAGAATATAATCACTCACCTTGTACAGGTAGAGCCGAGTGATCAAGGAACAGTATAAACTTTAAAGCTTTTTGGTGTAGTTCAATGGCTCGGAGAATATAATCACTCGCCTTGTACAGGTAGAGAGAGCTGTGCGACGGGCCACAGCATACCCAAGGACAAATCGGACCCGTTGAAAAGGTTTGATTGACGCGAGTAATTTAAAGTCTCAAGAGAATTTGTTCCGACCGCGCATTGGCCTTGAAAGAGATGGCGCATGCTTGGCTGAGTTAGCTATGGTCTTGTTTGTGACCACTTAGAGATCAAACTAATTCTGTGATGCAACCTTAATCAGCTGTGTTTTGGGGTCCAAGCTGAAATTGTATTGAACTGTGAATCATTTAAATCATTTTCAGTTTTATTTCTGGTAAAGTATAAATGGAACGGTTATAAGGAGTCGGAAGGTTGCTCGAGAGTCTGGCTCGTAGCTTCTCAAGGTCGCGAGTCTGCGAAGGCGATCAACCGGGATTTGCACAAGGTGACATTCCCTCTAGTCAACCGCTCCTGGCCTCGAGGCGGTGTCGTTGACTGTCCAGTGGAGTTTTAAAGTGGCAGGTGGGGAATTGAGGTGGATAAAGTTCTCTCTTTAAATGTACATGACATTTTAACAATAATAGCTATATTGCTGTAGACAATTACAATATTGTATGGCATGCTTCATATCGATTTATGCTGCGCAGATTCCCTACAGGATTCTCTAATTCCTATTTTTGCCATGATTCGTATTGCTCTCTTCTGAAATGTTTGCACATTCTATTTGGGGACGTAATACTGTACAGTTATGGGTGAATATATCCAACAGTGTGTTCAGATTGTATCATTAGATCTCAAGTTAAAATTACGGAGAAATGTCTACAATTTCCGGACAATTATAGGAAACCAGTTCTATAGTTACTAAATAGTCAGAAATTAATTTATACCTTGGTACTACACGACAATTATCAGTTCTTTAGCAATTCTATTCTAATTTCTTCGTAGATTATTTCACAATCCGAACTTTATTTAATTTGTAAACAACAGTGTGACAAATATGAGTTTGCACTTTGTCCCATGCTTTACTTAAGGGAAATATTTCTACTATATTTATTATATAATTTATCATGATTATGGAAACTAACAGTTCTACAGTTACTAAATAGTCGTCAAATAATTTTAAAACTTTGTACATAACAAACTTTAGACACGATTGTAATTATCAGTCTTTAAGCAAATTACATTCTAATTCCTTCATGGATTATTTTCTATTCTGGCTTTTATTTTATTTTTACACCAACAGTGTGACAAATATGGAGTTCCACTTGGTCCCGTGATTTACCTAAGGATTTTTATTATGATTCCTTATGATTAATATTACTCGTGGTAGTTTATTGAAGTCAGTGCAATTTTGCTAGCTGTGCTATCCAATATTTTGCTGGGACGTTCGAATTCTCGCTGCCACCGCTATAATATTTTGCTGAAGAAGCGCGAGGTCGGCGCGTTTGAGGACGGGGTCGACTAGGCGGATTTCCGCTGATGAGGCGCAGAGTTGATGGTTATAGACAGTGTTTACATAACTGCCAGCTTGCAGGGGCAGGGGTTGGGGACAGCACCGGCACGCACCGACCGACAACTTCCAGGAGCACGGGTCAGCAATCAGCGCTTCCCGCGAGTGTCGTGTGTCGACCCGCTGCATGTCTGGAACCTGAGTCAGCGCTGCTGGAACGCTGGGATACGCGGAAATGCCGGAGATCCTACCTGTTATTGTCAGTTATTTTGTAGAGATGTAGACTGTAAACCCTCACGAAAGTGTAAATTTACTAGTTGTTTTGCTTTCCAAATACTCTCCTAAGTATAAGTCTATGCGTCAATTCGTTCTCGACGTATTTTGCGGACAGACGGAAGTAAAATTTGAGTGAAAATCATTGTGGCGATAACAAAGATCCATAACTCTGAAGGGCGTATGTTTTCTGTAACAGTTTGTAATAAATAGTTGGATGCCTCATTAGGTGTTGAATTTCAATGCTGACCCTTTGATACTTTGCTGATATCAGTGTTGAAGACAAAGATCAGTGATTCTGAAGGGCAGTTACTGTAGTAGTTAGGTGTCTCTTTACTTGCAGACTCTTTGATACTTTGCTAATATCAGTGTTGAACACAGAGATCAGTGACTCTGAAGGGCAGAGTTTGCTGTAGTAGTTGGGTGTCTCATTAGATGTTGGATTGCAGTGTTGACCCTTTCATATTTTCCAATCATCAGTAGTGAAGACGTGATCAGTGACTCTGAAGGGCAGAGTTTGCTGTAATAGTTGGGTGTCTCATTAGATGTTGGACTGCAGTGCTGACCCTTTCCTTTTTTCCTATCAGTAGTGAAGACGTGATCAGTGACTCTGAAGGGCAGAGTTTGCTGTAATAGTTGGGTGTCTCATTAGATGTTGGATTGCAGTGCTGACCCTTTCCTTTTTTCCTATAATCAGTAGTGAAGACGTGATCAGTGACTCTGAAGGGCAGAGTTTGCAATAGTTGGGTGTCTCATTAGGTGTTGGATTGTAAAATATCAAAGAGGTTAATTGAAAGAGACTATACTAGCGGTGGAATTTACAAAACACAAACTGATTTGCCATATAGCTCACTCTAAAAAATGATCGAAAGCCTTTAATATTATTTCTTTCTTACTGAATTGAACTCTTCATTGGTGGTTATAAACACAGCGTCGGTTCAGTGTAACGTAGTTGCGTCAAGAACTGGTCGATCTGCCCGGTCCCCACGTATAAATCAGTTCTGAATTCAGCGAAGCGACGATTATCAGCAGTTGTGTAAGCGGTGCTCTGGAGGGGACTGGAGGTCGATGACTGCAGGAGATGAACGGATGGCCGATTCTTATCTGTCAGACCAGTCCGATATAGGTCATTCCGGTCCGGCCGCAGCGCGCGCGCACCATCTGGCGTTGTTACTCACAAGTTTTATCTCGTTCGGGTGTCCCGATGGATGGCTCATCTCTTTATCGCATCTCGGAAGTCCGCGCCGAGGTCACAGATCCACCAAACAAGTCTTATCTCGACGCGTGAGGCGATAGCCGGCTCCGAGAAACGACACAGTATTGTAGCACCGTTGTTTGCCCTCGTTGTTGTTGTTTGTTTGGAACTATCAGATTTATTTGTCGTACAGCGGGGGCTTCAGGGTATACAGAAATACGTGCTGTTGTTTTACTGCATGCACTACAAACATACCCGGTCCAAAGTTGTTATTCCGTCAGCTCTTCTGTTGGGCAACGATGAGGACCACTGCTTATGTGGTCCATACTTTATACACAATGAAGGGATCTTGGAAACCGTAGGAGAAACGGCAAAGATTAAGTGGACAAGGTTGTGCGTAATGACAAGATAAAAAAGTTGATAACAGGTTTGATTAATTCACTTGCTACGGTCTAAAAACTGATTTTTGTTAACAAAATTGAAAAATGTCACAGCTCTTTAATTATTACCTAAATATATATGTGTAAATATATATATAACGTTTTATATTATAGAAAAAAAATTCAAGGCCAACAAGCAGGATGTGTTGGTTTCGAGTCAATATTTAAATGCAGCGATCCATATTTACTAATTTAGAAAAAGTAGAGTTTTTACTGATTCCAAAAGTACCATATAAATTATACTTTCCTTTTGGGTTTCACCGTATAATTCTTTTTTGTATGGTTCTGTGAAGAGAATTTTTATTCAACTTCTCGGATGGTAGGTAAAACTTATTTCTAGGATGGGAAATTATCAGAGAAGATAAGTCTAAAATGACTGCTGACATTGTTGTGACTGATTAGCAAAAAGTTTCATGCGGATGTTGAGATCCCCAAACTCAAACTCGTAACCCATTTACATAAAACGTAGCTTAATCCGAAAATATCGCCCCATTGAAAAGAGATTTATTTATAGCTATTTGATTCAACGTAACAGTAGCAAATTCTGCTCTTTTATTTACATCTGTTGGCTTCATTTTGTGAAGAAGTTGAACTTTTTAATTATGAAGGTTGAACTTTTTGTGTAACGCTTTGTGAAGTGTACTTACTGGTATTCCTAATTCAAAACTTCGCGTGAGGAGGAACTTTTTGGGGACTTCTAATAAAAATGATAGTCAACAGTTTGGTTTGAGCATGGTGGTATGCCAGACTTACTTTCTAGTATTAGTGAATTACTTGCTTTTACACGGAATTTGACTTCTTTGAGGTGAAGCTTTATCAATGTTCGACTGTAGATAAGATTACACGCTTAGAATTTTCTCGATAAGAAAACATGGCTTGAAAAGAAACAACAACCATGAAGTTTATTTCAAAGATAAGGTTAGCAGGTGGCATAACAATTCACACAGCTGTTGTAATAAATGTAAACAAGACTGTTTGAGCTGTAATGCAGTGGTACCAATATGATCTTTTTATCTGCCTCTTAACAGTGTTATAGTTGCATCATTATTTCTGAAAACGCGCTGTATATATTCCAGAGGGATTTATATATTCGTTTTTGAGGTTATGTTATCTACTTGTGAAATACGATCCCAATGAAATGGACAACTAAGGACTTTGTTAAAGCGTGTTTATTTTTTAGTCTATGTCGCTGGATGGTTTTTTTGACTTTGCCAATTCTCTTCTGAGGTGCGCAGAAATTCAGCACACGGCGCCTGGGCGGTGTTTAGGAGATGTTCAGCATAGTAAGACAGCTCTGGCGTAGAGAGCCAGCCACATGCACTAGCAGTCTCGTCATTGTCACCGCATTTTATGCTTTCACGTAGCAGCGTCACCCGGTCCCGTCGCTCCACTTTCAGCGCACTGCAAACCGCCCAGACCGTGTCCGATAGGCGCTTATATC